>NC_056735.1:965992899-966030399 GCF_019279795.1 Protopterus annectens
TAGCGCAGGAAGTTATGATCAACAGAGAAAACAAATATTTTCCTCTATTGGGTATAGGTGTAGAGACGGACAGATATGTAGAACAAGATGTTCAATTTGAGACACATAATGTGTTTATTCAAACTTTTACTAAAGACTCTTTACAAGTTGAAAAGATAGTGTCAAGGTACTGGCCAGTGCTAACACTGCAGGAAGATATAAACAAACTAGTATCTGACAAACCTAAATTTGTGAACAGTAGAAATGTTAACCTTAAGGGGTTATTTGAGAGGCAATTTTATATGAGAAACACACAATCCAACTCTAAATTAGGAACACATAAGTGTGGTGCATGCAAGCAATGTCCATATATTATTAATGACAGTAGCTTGCATATTGCTTCAAGGAAATATAGATTTAAATCAATGGGATATTACAACTGTGGGACCAAAGGCGTAGTGTATCTTGGAACATGTACCCAATGTCTCAGTTTTTACACTGGTAAGAATGAGAGATCTTTGAGGAAAAGAATTTACGAACATCTGTACAATGTTTCAAAGGAGAAAGACACAAATGCCTTTTACAAGCATTCTTTGAAATGTCCCAATATGCAGTTGAAATTTATTGTCTTAGAACAGGTCACACAGAACCCGAGAGGGGGCGATTGGGAAACATCGCTGGAATACAAAGAATTGTTGTGGCAATTGAAGTTAAATGCCACAAGACCCCCAGGGCTTAATGACAATGTTAGTATTAATAGTGTACTAAAAATGAGGAGAGCAAGATTATAACAACAATGTTTTAATCATAAATATATTGACTAACATTATATTTTACTGCAGTGCATATTTCGCTCATGTATTTATTCACAGATTTTTAATTTTGATTGTTACAAATTCTATTAACTTTGTATTTTCACTGCACGTCAGGTGCGGGTATTCAGCATGTTTTAATTTGAATACGTTCATTTTTAAGATGTTTTACATGAATATGAAATTACAAGAATTTTTCAACAACATTTTATTAGTATGTGAATATATATTTTTCAATTTTATGCATAGGCAGGTTTTTAAACATCATATGTGTTATAACTATTGGTTTATAAATATTGGTTTTTAACATAAAGTATTAAGGTTTATATAAAATGGTATGTCAAGACGTCTTTAAGAGCACAATTAATTGAATCTGTAGTTACAATTAATTACAGGTCATGTGACCAGTAAATGACTATATAAAGCATTGTGTTTTTTTAGTATACATCTTGATAAAGCCTGGTACTAACCAGGCGAAAACGCTTGATCCAATTTTGACTGCTGTTTGGTTTTACATCTTTGTTACGTCCATTAAAGACAGTTTCATTACTTTTTTGGGTCGGTTGTCTTCAACTGTGGAAGTTTTTTGATTACTTGGACTTTGTGGCAAATTTTGACTTTGAGATGGATTACTGTTAACTTGTTGTGGCTATGTTGTGTAGGGTCCTGGGTATGAGCCTTGCAAGTGTTGGTTATTGTGTTGCAAGGCAGATCTTTTCAGCTGTGGAGGAGGGGATGATATCAGTAATTACAAGAGGTACTTATTTTGGGCCCCCTCACCCCCATTAACAGTGCCTTTGGTCATATATTTATTTGTTGTGTTCTTTATATACACGTGTATACATATATATATATATATATATATATATATATATATATATATATATATATATATATCTTCATATATATATATATATATATTGCTATATATGTATACATATGTATATATATATATATATATATATATATATATATATATATATATATATATATATATATATATATATATATATACATGCACATACATACAGACATCTACATATATAAATATATTTCCCCTTACTGTTGAATGACAGTGCTGGATGATATGCTTGAGAGAACATCATATTTATTTACATCTGAAATGGCGTAGCGGTAAATCAGTTTGGCTATAGTGTGCAGGGTTCTGGGTCTGAGACTTACAAGGGCTGCTTATTTTGTTGCTGGGCAGAACAGGGGCTGATGGAGACAGAGTGATTAAGGCATTTTGAAGCAGTTGTAAGTGGGTTTGTGTGGGTTTGCGTGGTGCTAAGCAATACTTACGCGAGCTTAGCTTTGCTTATGCCTGCTTACGGCCACTTAAACCCACGCTAATTTCAAATAAAGAAAAGAAAAAAAAGGCGATAGGAAAGTGATGAAATTGGGGTAAGCAAGGAGGACAAACAAGAGGAGAAACAAGTAGGGATGTGCAGGACAGGTGTAGGAAAGGACCATAGCTCTGCATTTCTTTGGTAGCAACAACTGCTTTCACTGTGGGCAACTTAGAATTTGGAGCCTCACACATTACAGGGAGGTATGTGGGCATCATACAATATGGATGATTGTTAGTGTTAGATTGCGGGATGGGTACATGTCTCTTGGTGAAATGCAGAGCTATGTATCAGACGTGATTCTTTTTGTGGGACATATGCCTTTTTTTTTTTTTTTTTTTTTTTAAAGGTGAGAATGGAATGTTAAGGAAGGATTATTGGTAAGTGTGGTGAGAGATGTTTGGTAGGAGAGGTTGCATTTGCAGACAGACAAGACAGACAAGACAGCAGACGGGGTGGTGTATGACACATTGGGAGGTAAACACCTTGATGGAAAAGGTGGTTGGGAATCTGAGGCTCATGAGCTCCCCAGATGGTAGTAGTGACACTGATGTCCCCACCCAATGGCAATCACCACTACTCCTTCACAGCCGCAAAGGTGGCTGTGGTGGGGGCTGGGCTGGAGGGGCTGCCTGCCCCTCTAGCTATGACAGCCTGTCCTCCACCTGGTGCAGGCAGTCATCCAGCTCTCTCTGGAGGACACTGCGCAGCATGCCACAGATCTCGACCTGGGTGACAAAGTCCTTACCGAGCCCACTTGTAGGAGGGGTGAGCCCCAGACCCTGCAGTGGTTCCACTCGAGGGTGGTGCAGGACCAGTGGATGAGGAAGGTCTGGGTTGGGTCTCAGAAGTGCTGGGACTTGGTGCCTTGGCCAGGTGGGGTGGGAGAGGAGGAACCGCTGGGATCTGCCTTCCCATATGTGCTATGGTGTGGAAATTAACAGTGAATACAGATTAGTCATGCCAACACATTACAACATTAGTCAAAATAGCATGCATGGATATTCCCATTTACCCAAAAAAGTGCAATTATAACAGTTCCATAGCAAACAGAACCCTTGCATATATGGAATGGCATTCAGGGTTGCAAAAGCATGCCAGTTAGTGGTATGTCAGGCAGGCAATAAGATGATTATTCTACAGTGAATATTAGTATGCACACAGTTTAAACAATGATAAACAAAATGGAACAAAGGTCTCAGTAGTAGAGGTTTGTTTAGGAACATACCCATGTTGGTTTCAGTGTGATGGTTGGATCAGTTGAGTGGTAGGGGAAGGGAACAGATTAAATTGACAATTGTTATCAAGTATATTTGTCAGTACACTACTATTCACTATTCTACATTCTGACCACACTTAAACACTACCTGGGCCATGGGGCTGTTACAGCACACCAACAGCTGCAGATATCAACAGAGCAATTGTTCCCTTATTTTAGTTATACACATCAGACCTGTTTCTATACCAATTTCTTTACCCATTGGCCTGTGCAGATGAACTGTGTGCACATTACATTGCTGTTTCTACACATATTTCAGATTCACATATTAGTTGCAGGCCCTGAAGTGTGTGTTGTGCCTTTCACATACATCTACTGTGACATTCTCTGTGTGCAGGTTTCTTGGCAACTGGGGAAACTATCTGTGACAGTGTGACACTTGAGGGGCTTGTCTGGGCCAGACTGTAAAGTGTGGATGTCTAGCTTGCATCTATTTGTAAGACTGGGGCTGATCAAAACAGCAATTGTACACATTTCATAGTTATACACATCATGCTAGTATTTCTATTCAGATTTCTTTACCTGCGTACCCTGTATGGAAAATGTATGTGTTGCAGTACATTATTTTTTCTATTCAGATTGCAGTTTACAACTGTAGAACCAAACCGAGATGTTAGTGATGGTCCCTGGATTCGAACCGTGCTGTGTGTGCAAAATTGAACTTAAGGCCTAGTCCTTATCAGATTGAGTTACTCGGGAAGTGGAGCATTTTCTTTGTGACATTTCTATCTAGTACATATTTTTGTGCACAGTAATTTTATTATGACATGTTGCATTATTTGTTTCCCATTTTCAGTCCAAATTATGCATACACAACAAAGACTGGTGTCACTGTTTGTGAAACGTGCACATTAACTGGATTGCACATTTGACTGTTTTACAACTATATACTGCAATTTAAATTTCTGAGTACACAGTGCAGGTTTTAAGTCTGCACCTGTTAGCCTTATACATTTCTCAGTACATTCACAGCTACATATGGCTGAAATTGAAAGGTTAACACAGGACAATGCTGGCAGACAAACAAGTAAAACACATTCTGATGGGAATACGTACTGTTTCTTTTTTCCAGTTATTTGACATGCCCATTCTAAAGTATGCAGACAAGCAATGCTAAATCAGTTCACCTCAGTTAATGCATTCTGCAGGACATACACATTTCTGTTTATCAGGTAAGTGAGATGACACACACCAGTATTTGGGATCACCTTTATTAGTTTTGACATATATATCTATGCACAATTCAGAAATCCACAATTAATATTCCTGCCTGATCTGCACAGGGAATGCTTTTCATTTCTAACTGTTACAGTAGCCCTGACATTGGGCTTTCTTGGCAGGTTCACTTAGACACATTCATACATATTCTAATATTCCTCTCCTTCATATTGTACCATTTGCTAATGATATCCGTATTACACAGCAGCTGGGAATACTCTATTGTAACACTGGCAGCCTGACAGAGGCATTTATTCCTGACTTTTACAGCACAATTATATATAAAGGCAGTACTACCATTGCTATAATTTTGATTTCTTACTGCTAATAGTAGTGGGCATTCTGTACTCACCATACTGCTGAAACAGTCGGGGCAGTCACTGGGCATGAGTCTGTACATTCTGGGACCTCTCCACAGCAGCTTTATGGGGAGACATCACACATTAATCACACCTGCACAGTCACAAGTTACACTTTTTCCATACTTATTTAGAGATATATAAGACTGCATACTTACAGACAGGTGGAGACATCCTGTGCTCGGGCTTCTTGGATCCACTGGTCCAAGAGTGCACCCCTCCTCTGCTTCAGGTAACTATGGTGATAATGTACCTGCTCACCAGTCCAGGGTATGCCAGTGGCACTGGTGAGATCACATGCAAGTTGGTCCATCATGGTTTTTAACTAGAAGTGTAACCATGACCCTGGACTCTTGGATGACCCAAAGTTGTGCTTGGAAGTGCACACCTTCACCAACACCAGACATTTTAGTCCTGCTGTGTGCAATCCCAAATGGCTATGGCTGTATTCCCATCAGTGCAGTTTAAACAGGGCAGTTTTCCTGCACTTTTTCTTGATTGACCAGTTTTAATATGCGCATATGCTTAGCTCCGCCCAAATCTGCATAGCACTGCTTACACCAGCTAAGCAGAGCACCAGCAAAGCATTGCTTATATCTATTTTTTTTCATTAAATTTATAACTTATTTTTTACATTTATATTTTACATATTCCCACCCCTACTGTGCTATATGTTTGAGCCATATGATTGACATCTATCATTCAAATTCCTTTAAAAATGTATTAAATAATTTGGCAAGGGGGGATTTGAAGCAAGCATGTGCTACATGCTATACCATGACAGTACCACTGCACTACAACAGGGTAATGATATTTTCTATCACAGTAGCACTTGTCTATCATTTTTGCAGGATTTCAGCCAGGCTAAGCATAGTGGTGCGCAGCGCAAACAAGCTGTGCAGAGCTTAAACTTCGGATTTATTTCTTGAAAAAAATATATATTATTACAGTTTTTTATTTTGTATTCCTTTCCTCTTACCCTACTGCTTCCATGCATGTAGGGCAAGAGTGCATGCATTTGAGGGTGTGCACTTGTAGGCTGCTGCCTTCTAGGTGTTTGTGTTTTTTTATTTTTTTTCAGTGTCTGCAGACACTGAAATGTTAGCTATTCATATTTCAGTGTCTGCGGACACTTGTTTACTGTATAATATTAGAGCCAGACTCTAATATTATATATATTGACACTCATCTGTGTCAGAAAGTGCTGTAGGCCCTTTCAGAGTGAAGGGGGTGTGTTTCAGGTGCAGGCAGTGCTGACACATGCCCCCTGCACTTGCTCCTGGTTCATGTCCGTTTAGTTTAGATAGCAGTGCACCTTCATGCATATGCAAGGTGCACTGCTATCCTAAATGGACATGAACCACTCAGTGCAAGAATAGCCTTATTCTTCCATGGAGCTTTGTGAATCCAGGGGTATGTGTTCATAAATCTTTAAACATAAACAAACCACAAGTTATATTTTTACACTTAAGAAAAAAATGTAAAAGAAACTTCAATAAATATAAAATTTTAGTCCAAATTTCATTTAAGACAAAAAGGAGAAAAGTAATAATACTGTGGAAAATGTAAAATTATAGCCAAAATAATCTTTTAACTCATTCTTCCACCCATAGCTCTTTATAGCATCCAGATATTTTTGGGTCTGTCTTCCTTAAAGTGAGTCACCAATTAATAGACAATATTAGAAAGGGTATGGTATAATTATCAAAATGATACTAAGATTGTTAATCTCAGATGTTCTGCAGTTGAGAATTTAGCCAATGATTTCCCTTATTATTCATATTTTCATATTTGCATTCATATTTTCATATCTGAGAGATCTCCAGAGCATACAGTGAAGTGCCCTGGTTGGAGAAAGAAAAATGCATTGTCAGTGTGCAATTACAATATACTATACTGGAGATATTGATAGTTATTTGCTAATAATTATGAAAATATGAAATATTCCATGTTTGCCTAATATTTCTAAAACTCAGCAACTTACAAGCTATTACATGACATTGGATGAAATCTTAAATGATGCTTAAGAAAGCTGTGGTTGATATTTGCATCCCACACGTGATGCCCCACGCTGGACCAGTAATCAGGAAACATGAATCCTCACCACTGACACTGGAGAGGGACATGCACTTGGAATACAAATGTATACACTCAGTATTTCCAGATGCAGACCTCTTTGCATCAAGCATAATTTCACTTATGAGCACACAGGGAACTCACTCAGCCCAGGGTCTGGATTTCTCTATATCTGTCTCCCTCCAGGTGCCCAATAAGTCTCCCCATTGGTAGAGCTGAAGGGTTAGATCCTCAGATGAGTGTCCAAGCCAAATCCTCCAGCACCCTCTATGTAAACCCATTGCTTCATGTCCCTGCCCCAAGTAGCTCACACACACACACACACACACACACACACACACACACACACACACACACACACACACACACACACACACACACACACACAAACATACTGTGTCATATTAATACAAATACAAATACACATTTTAGTAGTTGACCAGCTAGGCCTTCTGGAGTGGCCCACAAAGTGTTACCAAACAAGTATAAGCATTCTCAAAGGTTAAATACTTTCTACAAGGGCCAACCAAAATAAAAGTTTTAAATATATTTAATAATAAATAATAAAAGAGCATGGCAACAGTGAATATATATTTAAAGTAGACTGCAGAGTTCAAATCATGTGAAATATTGAAAATAACATTGAAGGTCAGTCTCAGACAAATAAAGAAAAACAGTAATAAATTACTTCATAACTGCAGTGGTATCAACTCTCACTCACCCCACAAACTTGTAAACCATCCACTAAATGTCCCATCCCTTCAGAATCTACTCCAACCCTATCGCACCACCAGACCACTAAGATTCAGCAACAAAAATCACTTGCAGATCACTAAAGCCAATAACTCTGCTGGTGAAGCACTATTCTCTTGCACCACAGCCAAATTATGGAACTCCCTTCCAGCCACAATTACCTCCATACCATCATGCACCCACTTCAAAACTTTACTAAAAGCACACCTAAAAACATGCTGGCTATGCCCTTGCAACTCCCACTCTAATATCACCCATCCCATCCAACCACTACCTTTCTTTCCACTCCACTAACTACCTTGATTATAGCAAGCTCAGTTGCTCTTAAGCCTAGTATTTATTATACAGCAGGAACTTCTTATTGTAACATTTGTTAATGTCTGTTATGTACTTCACAGATAAAGATTCTAGTTGTCTACTGATGTACTATGTTCTTCATCTGTAAATATGTTGTAAGTAATTGCTATGTTAAATTGTTAATCGCTATGTAATCCAATGTAACTACTGTCTGTTTATTTTAACTGTGGAGCTTTTCTCCCCGGGCCTCCGCTGAAAATGGACCTACTTCTAGTCGGACACTCCCGGTCAACAAATGTAAATAATTAATTAATTAATTAATTAAATAATTAGTCTTGCTATATATTCCTGACTTATCTAAAGACATTTCTGTTCCCTAATAATTGACTTGGGCAAGGCAAGATGAAATACATGAGCAGTCTTACTAGTCAGGCCCCCAAACAGAATACTCTCTATTGAGAAATTACTCCCTGTAAAATATAATATCCAAGATGACTTGCAGAATGACCTCATCTGGTCATCTAAGTCTAAGTTCCCACAATATCTCCTTTGAAGCTGAGACAAGAATTTAGAATAGACGGCTACAATACACATCTAAATGTTTATGGCAGTGTCCTGCAGCTTCTCCTCTCTTACTGAACTAATGAACAAAGGCTTCTTCCAGACGTAACATGTCTAGTCCCATTCATCATGGGAGGGTGCAGTTTTAATGGTTTAACAGCTCATTTACATTCCCCTTGTTATTCTTAAAATAAGCCAGTTGGTTAACCTTTTGCTGTCACATTATTCTCTATTAAAACATATACATTTAATTCAGTTACAATAATACATGTACATTTCTTTTCATTCCAGCAGGTTGCACCTTTGATACATTTTAACAGAGGCAAACCTCACAAATACATTTTCAGCACAAACATCTGTACAAATCGGTTTGATATACAAATGACATATTATTATTTACAAAATTCCAGCTAGCTGTGCTGGCACAAGTCGTACACCCACTGCCCTACTTCACTTGGCATGGCTGGCAGTACCTCCTATCGGTGTATTTCTTGAGAGATATTTGTGGTTATTTGTAGTGTTAATTATACAAATAACCAACATTCTTCATATTTCTTTAAGTATCTTAGTAAGCATTCACATAGAAACGAACCCTTTGCATTTATGTGAAAGTTTATGTCTGGCTAGCCAAAATAACAGTTTGTTTGCTTTGTATAAATGTAGTTGTCTTTGCCATAAGTGATAATAGAATGAAGGTGTTTAAAAGTAAAAATAAGCTGACAAAATAAATCTATGCTGTACAATTTCCAAGATATGACAATTTATTTGTGATTAGATAAAAATATCATTCTGTGTTTGTATACTAAATAATATATTATAGTGTTTTTAACTAAGTATATACCTTTATTGAATTGTTACTTATGACATAGGCACATTTACATTTATATAAAAGTAATCAAACTGTATTAACTAATTAAAATGAACAAACTTTATACTGCTATATCATATATAACCTAAGCAACATTACATAAATCATTCAATGCTTGCCATTTTTTTAAACAAGAAACATCTTTATTAAACCATCCCTTACAACATAAGCAATCATACATTTATATTTTTTATTTTTATTTATTTTACATTTGTTGAAAGGGATAGTCCGACTGGATATATGTCTATTTTCAGTGCAGGCCCGGGGGCAAAAGCTCCACATACCGAAAAAGAAACAGTAAATACATCACTGAGTGATAAACTTAGGCAGACATGCTTAGAAAAATATAGACAAAGAATACAGGCAGATATCAATATACACAATGTGCAGACTTACATCTGATTGGCAGAGACATATCAGAAAATGTGAACATAGAATACAATCAGATCTCATAATTCACAATGCTTAGACATTCAAATGCTATGAGGCATAGATACATGGCTAAACAGCAGGCTGGATAGCAAGACATGTATTAGTGAAGTTGTTAGTCAGGTTTAGAACAAGAGCACAGCCAATGAGATGTGAGGCATTTTTGAGTTCTCTTTTAAATAGGGGTAGTGAGGTTTCCTTGGTAACAGTAGTAGGGAGTAGATTCCAGATTTTACCAGTTGAGTTGGCAAATATAGCATCGCCTGCAGAGTTGTTGGATTTTTGGGCCAGTACCATTAGTTTATCAGATGAGCATAATGGCCTGGGGGCACTATGAGGGGTGAGGATATTTTTGAGTGCAGAGGTGTTATCAGGTTGATAGAGTATTTTATGCGCTACTATCAGCTGGTTGAACTGTAGAAGGGTAGGATACTCTAGCCATCCTAGTGCTTTGAGGTTCTGGCAATGGTGGGTCCTAAAAGCCATGCCAGTAGTGAATCTGGTGTATGATTGTAACATCCTGATAATTTGTTGAGATTGGTTTTGGATAGGTTGGTGAGTACAGGGGAGGCATACATAAGGGTAGAGAGGAGGTGCGATCTTACAGTAGCTAAGGTTTGGCTCTGTATAGGGAGCCAAGTTTTTTGTTGATGGACTTAATAGTGTGATTGGCATGTTGATCAAATTTAAGGTTGTTGTCTATTATTATTAAGCTTTGTATGGTCATCAGGGGAGATAATGGTGTCATTGCTAGATTTGATGTTGAAGGAAGGAGGAGAAATTCTATGGTTAGGGGAGAAAAGAAGGGGACCTAGTATGGACCCTTGTGGGACACCTAGAGATAGAGGAAGTTGGGGTGACAGCTTGTTCTGCCATAAGACAGCCTGCTGTCTACCGTTTAGGTAGGAGTGAAACCATTGTTTTGCATGTTGGTCAAAACCGATGGTTTGTAGGGTATTGAGCAGTAGCCGATGGTTGACCATATAGAAAGCTTTTGAGAGATCTAGGAAGAGTGCTGAAGATAGTTTGTTATTGTTATGATGAAGATTGATGACATTAGAGAAAGATAGAAGAGCCGTGGTTGTACTGTGGAATGGCCTAAAGCCGTGCTGAGAGTCGACAACCTTTCCATTTTGTACAAGTAGATATCCACAGGAATCTTGCCAAAGCAGTACAAAATAGAGTAGAATACAGGAACAATTGTCTTAATGCAATTTAATAAAGAAATACAGGCGTTTTCGCCGCAACCTCTGTCGCAGCTTCTTCAGAGTTAAAAACACAAAATCAAAGCAGTTACAAGAATTTAAAAAGTAAATGCAGGAAGTGATGTAAGATTATGACAGCATCCAAGCTATTACGTGAGGTTACCAAATCTATACCTCACGTTAACAAATACAATTAAATATTCACTGTTGGAATAGAGTTATTTTAAATAAATAATTCAGTTACAAATAACATTTTCTGGGCTAAAAAGCACTTTTTTTAAAAACTATTGTAAGTTGTTAACATCATTTCAGTGTTAACTCCTGGCATGTAATTAAGTCAAAAAAGACATGCCTAGAAGTTCAAAGTGATAGAAATGTTTAACAGTTAAAATGTATGTATCTATAAGTAAATGATGTAATCCTGGTAACACTCACCCTAACATATAATAAAAGCACGAAGATTAGTGCAAGTGTTAAGTTTGGGTAAAAAAACTAACACATAAAAAGGAGATTAATAATAAACTCCTAAGTTAAATTACTATGTAAAAAATAATACACTTGTGTACGACCCAATGGTACATCATACAAAGATAATAATTTAAGAGAAATATATATACTCTACCCTAAAAGAGGTAATGTCTTCAATATCTATCTTAAGTAACTCCTTAGTTTCAGAACGGAAGAAATATTACAATTTTCATTGAGTCCTGGATGGCGAAAGGCATCAAGCCTCAATTGCCATTCCAGTTCTCGGTTCTCAAGAAGTAATGAGAAAGGACCACCTGTTGTTTTTATAGGTACTTGATCTATGGCCATGAAATAAAAACTATGGCCTGGATTGAAAACAACATGCTTGGCGAGTGCATTTTCATGCTTTTTGTTTTTAATGGCATACATGTGTTCATAAACACGGTCACGGACTCTACGGTCCGTTTTCCCAATATAAAAAGCAGAACAGCAACAGGCTTTTTCCCAATATAAAAAGCAGAACAGCAATCGCACTGGGCAACATAAATTATAGACCTACTTTCACAATTCAAAGGGAAATGAATGGAATATTTCCTATTCCTGATGAAAAAAGTTTCACCCACTTTAATTTTATTGCACCAATTACAAAAACCACAAGGGTACATGCCTTTTCTTTTATTGAATGTATAGGGTGTTAAATCTCTTTGTAACATTTCTTTAAGGTTACTACCTCTTTTAAACACAAATGAAGGGGACCAGCCTAGTTTCTCCACCAGAATTGAGTTATTAGTTATGAAATGCCAATTTTTCCATATTATAGATAAAATGGTATTGGAATTCAAACTGAAAGTTGTAACGAAGCTTAAAGGGAAATCACGTCTCTCTCCTGCGGTATTTAAACCAACGTTTGTATCAGGTTCTCCTCCCGAAACGAATGACGTTTCGGAATTAGGTAACCTGGAAAGAGGGATATGTGATTGGCTCAATAATGGTTTATAAAACCCATTGACCCTTTTGGAATCAACCTCTAAAATTAATTCATCCAAAAGTCGTACAAGATAGCCACGATTGGTGAATATTTCCTTCAAAAGGGCACATTCAGACCGAAAGTCCGAAACTGTACTGCACATTCTTCCTGCTCTTACTAGCTGGCCCTTTACTATTGACCGTTTTTGTTGGTACGGATGGTGGCTAGAATAATGGAGCAGAGAATTGCAGTATGTAGGCTTCCTGTAGACTTTTGAAATGTAAACTTTAGTGTTTACATCCTTAACAAGTTTCACATCAAGGTAATCAATCTCAAATGAAGAGAATTTAGATGTGAATTTTAAAAACTCTGTTGTTTCATTCAAGGAATTGACAAAGACGGCTGCATCAAGGTTACTCCCTTTAAACATGAAAAACATGTCATCAAGGAATCGGGTGTAATATTTGGCAAGACACATCAATTGAGGGTCAGAATACAAGAATTTCTTCTCCCAAAAACCCATAAAAAAGTTTTTTAGCCCAGAAAATGTTATTTGTAACTGAATTATTTATTTAAAATAACTCTATTCCAACAGTGAATATTTAATTGTATTTGTTAACTCGAGGTATAGATTTGGTAACCTCGCGTAATAGTTTGGATGCTGTCATAATCTTACATCACTTCCTGCATTTACTTTTTAAATTCTTGTAACTGCTTTGATTTTGTGTTTTTAACTCTGAAGAAGCTGTGACAGAGGTTGCAGCGAAAACGCCTGTATTTCTTTATTAAATTGCATTAAGACAACTGTTCCTGTGTTGTACGCTATTTTGTACTGCTTTGGCAAGGTTCTTGTGGATATCTACTTGTACTCAGTTTTTTTCGTTCATAATAACCTTTCCATTTTGAATAGGAAAGTGCATGATTTGTTTGTGTATGCATCCTTCCATGCTTTTAGCTAGTGGTAAAAGAATGGCTATAGGTATGAAGTTAGACAATTCTGTGGAACTTCCTCCTTTATGGAGAGGTATAACATGTGATATTTTCCATATTGCTGGGATGGATCCTTCTGAAATGGATCTGTTGATCAAAATAGAAATGGGAAGTGCTATGACATCAGGTGCTTTTTTAAGATATTCAGCTGGGAGGTGGTCGGCAGCTAGTGTATTAGGTTTTAGCTTTTTGAGTAAGGTCCAGATCAGGTTGGTAGGTACAGTTTGAAAGGTAAAGGTGGGTTGGGTGCTGGGTGGATCAGGGCTAGATTTGCTAGAGCCGGTGTTTGTGTCCAATGGAGTGAGATGGGTAGCTAGAGAATGGATGGTTTCAGTAAAGAAGGAGTTGAAGCTGTTTGCAGTTTCTACAGTGGATTTATCAAGGCCAACTGATGAGGTAGGAATGGTGGAACGGTCTGGGTGGAGAAGATTGTTAATACCAGCTCAGAACTTTTGAGGTTTTAGCTGATATTTTTGTTGTAGGAAAGTGCAGTGATTTTTTTTTTTGTCTAGAATGATAGATTTTTTGATCTGGTTCCTTAGCTGCTGGTATCTTACTTGGTCCATAGGGGGCTTTTTTAACATGCCACCTGGCTCAGGTATTGTTTCTTAGTTTAATTTTGGTTTTTGTTTCTTTAGATAGCCACGGTTCAACTGTAGCTTTTACACAGATGGTATGGGTAGGAGCATGGTGGTTAAGGATAGCCAGAAATCTGGTATTGAAATACTCAACTGCTTCTTGTAATGGGAGTCATTTTAAGACATTCCAATTACATGCTTTGAGTTCATTTTGGAAGTTGTCAAGGTTAAAGCTCCTGACATTTCTTGTAGTTTTGTAGGTGGGCTGGTTGGGAATGTTGGCTTTGAGCCTAATAATATAGGTAAGGCAGTGATCACTTAGATCATCGGGTAATGTACCTGACTTGTACTTTTGGGGGTGGCTGTTAATAAGTATCCAATCAAGGATACTATCTTTGACTCTGTTTTTGCTAAATCTGGTGGGGGTGGCAATGATCTGAGTAAACCCATGGAGGTTTAAATGGGTGGAGAGAGTTTCAGAGGAACAGGTGTTCCAATCAATGTTAAAGTCCCCCAAGACAATGGTTTCCTGGGGATAGTTAGAAGCTAGCCAATGTAAGATATTTGCTAGAGTATTATCATTCTTGCCGGGTGGAATATAAATGCAGACAATGTATCTGCATTTATTATTGTTTATTATTAGCTTGGTGATGAGAATTTCTGCATTCCCAAACTGGGGTGGTTGTTGGGTGTCAGTTGTTATTGTTAGGGTAGACTTGTATAGTACAGCTACCCCGCCACCTTTCCTGGAGATCCGGTCCAGTCTAAAGATGTTGCAATGTGGGGCAGGGGTATTTTGTTATCTTTGGTTATTGGTTTTAGCCAGGTTTCTGTGAGGCAGAGGATATCAGGGGAGTGAACAGCTAAGAGTCCATGTAGGCTATGGATCTTGTTGTTTAGGCTTCTAATGTTGAGATGACAGACCAGAAATGAGTTTGGAAGTCTGTCAATTTGGGTGGTACATGTTGGTTTGTTAGATGGTGCACTTGGGTCTATTGTTGTGGATGGGCCAGGGTTGGGGTGAATGTCTCAATCCTTCATAACATTAATTTTTAAGTTGCTTATGAGTCTTAAAAATGTGTTTATGATTTTTTCGTAGCTTTTGGTTTTTAAGCTAATGTAGCATTATTTATTCGGGTGATGGTAATTGGGGGGCAAGGCATTAGGAGAGGGGTTGTTATGTGGTAGATAAACTTATTAAATGCTGGGTTGGTGTCTGTTTGAGAGTTTGGGTATTGGATTTCAAGATGCTGTACATATTCATAGGAGCTTAGGAGATAAGGAATGAATAGCAGGGGTACTAAAGGTAGCAGCATTAGTTTTTCATCAGTAGTCATCGTAAATTACTAGGGTAGGGTCTGTATTGAGTGTGTGTGGTGGATAAAAGATTAGAGAGAATAGAATAGCTATGGGTGGGTTAATATGGATAGTGGGGTGGATAGAGGGTGTATTATTGTGCTAGGAGTTTGCTGGGTTCTAGGAGCACATGTAGTTGGTTAGCTAATTAAGGGGGAATGCCAGTGGCAATATAAATGTAGTACTACCAGCTGTGGGTGTGATATGGGGGCAGGGTGGGGCGCGAAGCGAGCGGAGTTGAGAAAAACCAGTAAAGGAGATGCCTAGAGGCAGCATGTGCAGGTATGAGCTACACGCATGCTTTTTTTTTTCTTTTTATATACCCAGTACTCTGTTCCTAGACCCTACTGTTAAAAATTGCACAGTTCCCTGCCTGCTTCTCAATTTACAATGCAGAGAGCCTGTTTTCCAATTCCCTTTTGTAGCATGCTTGTTTCACTTAGTTTATTGAGAAATGCACTGTTTGGAGGTGCAGAGCACACTATGCTCATCTGTTGAACAGTAGAAAGCATGCTATTTTTACCCTAATTGGGGAAGAAAGAAGGCTACAGGAAAGTCTAACCCTTCCACCCTAATGCTTATCATCATGAACAGATTACAAGTGGGAGCTATGGGGACATTCACCAGTGCTTTTTGGACCCAGATTCTTAGGTTTACAGGTGGCAAGGTATTTTAGTGGATATTGACCTTATTAAAACACATTCTGTGGTGGGGAAAGTCTTCCGTACTTGTTGCTATTCTCGGAATGACCCTATATGCTTTTACAAGCCTTTCAGGGGGAGGTGAGGTAAGAACACCTAGAGAGGGGATATGATTATTAGTACTATACCAACAACAGAGTTAATCATTCCAGCATTCAGTATACATCAGCATATATAAAAGAAAACAAATCACACTGACACAATCCTAGTTGTAAGCATTTTATATCACAAAGCATACTAACACACTATCAGTTGCAAATATTATTCATCACTTATAATCTACCCAAACATTTTCAGTCAAACATTACATAGGTCATTTAAGTTCTGCCTTCTTTCAAACCTCATTCCTCCCCTGTATATATTGTTCCCATAATTCCCATGTTTTCCTATGTAGTTTGCTCCTACCTTTTTCTAAAGATCTCAATTCCAGTTGTTTTACCTATGTTACTATATTCACTACTTCTAATATAGTTGGTTTAGATTTTAATTTCCATTTTCTAGTAATTGCTTTTTTGGCAGCCACTGTAATTAGGGACAGCAAGGCCTTACCATGTCTAGGCAATTCTGATTCTGTATCATAGCTCAGAAAAATCATCTCCCTTATCACACCAATCTGCCCACCCAGCATCACAGATGGTGCATCCAGCGGGGAATCCTTGAAGTCTGCAAACTCACTGTACTCCCAGAAAATATGTTCCCAATTACCTCTTTCTTCCCTGTCATACCTCCTATATTTGCTATTTAGCTAAGGAAAACTTCTCTGGAGTCTACTTGGGGTATAAAAATATCTATGTAAACATTTCCTTTATGATAGTGTTGGTATGAAGTCTGTGACTGTTGTTTGTTTGTCTTTCGGCTTTTCCTGGTTAGGGGTTGCCACAGCGGAACTCCAGTCTGCTAATGACTGGCAGTAGATTTTCACGAATGCCGAGGTGCCAGCTCGACGTCCAACCTTCAATGAAGGCACACCCATTTAGGCATGTCTTTCGAATGCCCACCCAACCGCGGGGAGGACATGCAGACTGTACTGACTTTTAATAATGCAAAGAAGACTTTTTACTCATAATATTTATTTTTCTGCCATTGTAATAGCTTTCACTGTTCATAAAATAGTTACATTTCTTTATATTACCCTTTTTATGTTGATTTCACATAAATGCTTTGGAGTGTGAAGACGTGTATAGGTTGCTAGAGATGTGACATTTCACATCACATCAGTCCTAATGAGTTAAAAAGAAAACCAAGGAGGCATGCTGTCTTTAGTAATAATAAAATACAATAACAAAATGTGAGCATTAGTCAATTTATTTTATACTGGTTTCTGGGTATGCGGGCAAAAATAGAAAAAAGGTATGGTTAGACCATACTCACCAGTATGAAGATTAGTTTAGTTATGGGGGGAACTTCAACTGCATATTTGACAAATCAGAAATGATTACACTAAACATCTATGGATATTGGCTATGACCAAAATGTCAATACACAATACTCTTTGATACCCAACTTAGATAAAATTCTGATTTCAGTTAAGATAGTATTCAAAGTAAAACAAATAAAGAGTATCTTCTGTCTCTTCTTAGAGCAATCAGCTTAATAAATTAGCTAAAGAGATAACGATAAAATGTGAGGACGTTTGAGAAATAAGAAGAGAGTAGGATTTCGGATGCAGATCTTTAAGGAGAATAACAACAACCACACAGAATATTATATGCATAAATTTGCAGAAAGTATTCTAAGAACTAAGCCAATATGGGAATGGAGAAAAGAGATTTTGCCAATAGGAATGAGTAGAGGTATAGAAATAATTAAAGAGTTAAAGGCAATATATTGGGATGAGATCAAGCAGGTGTTTGTACTGCAGGCTATTGACTGGCTTCCCTACCATGGATTGTCTTCAGACTACAGGCAAAGATTGGAGGATAAGGGAGTACTAGGTGAAAGACCAGCTCTGCTAGAATTGTTAATCAAGTTTAGAATAGAAGCTGTGAAAAAAGGTTAATATGTAGGGCATATAAAATATTACATGATCACTATAAGAATAAATCAAAGGAGGTTAGAAAAAAATAAAAGGAGAGACTGGAATGGAAATTTACAAAATAACAATAGAAATGTTCCCTAAGTAAAACTAAACTGAAAAAAGTATCTTAGAATTAAAAACAAACATTATAACTGCCTGAATCTATTTAATTATTCCTTATTCATCAATGTTATTCATAATATAAATTATAAGATCAACACAGAAAACCAAAAGTTTAAAGGAAGTTATTGATAAGGTAAAGAAATTTAAAAATAATAAAGCCTGTGGTACGGGTGGGATCATTCTAGAAATGTTTCAATTATTACCACAAAAAGATGTCCGACTTTTTTCCTGAAGTTGTAGACATATACATCAGTAGCGCCTCACTTCATCATAAAAATATTCATTAATCTATTCAGTTTTAAAGGAAAACAAAGATCCCACATTATATTACTCATATAGACCATCCCCTTATTAATTGCTGAGTATAAAATATGCACATCCCTACTTACTGATAGATTGAAGTCTTGTACATAATGATGGAATTGATTTTATTTTTATTTTTAACAGACGCACATAAGATGAGATTAAAAGTATGACAACTTTAATAGATGGAGTTAATAAAAATCAAACAAGAAACAGTATTTATTAGTCCTGATATTAAGAAAACCTCTGATTATATCACATAGTAATTTCTTTTGAAAACCTTACATTTATTCAATTTTTCAGATGAATTCAGTTCATTAACAAAATATTTATCAAGCTAATAATGTTTACAAATGCTTGCATGCATTTCCATTTGGTTTCATAGATGTTAAAAATGGATTCCTATATCTCACTCGCTCTTAACCTTGGCAAAAGAAATATTAACACTAGTAATAAGAGTCAATATGAATATTATAGGAATAAGTGTAGGAGAAACATATGAATCTAAAATTATGCTGCATATAGATGATATAACATTGGCAGTTACTAAGAACTAATCACTAAAAGAAATATATATATATATATATATATATATATATATGGATTCACTTTATATCCTCAAAATACTGAAATGTTGAACTTCATTATTTCAAAGCTATAAAGCTGAATTTTTAAAACCCCGAAAAACACAACTGCGAAATTCAAAATCTCGCACACCCGAGATTTTGAATTTCACAGTTCTCATGCACACACACACACACACACACACACACACACACACACACCATCCTCCCCACACACAAACACAAGCTCTTTACTACTGAAAAGAAGGGGGGAAAGCCCCCCTGCACCCCCCATGTGGGGGGCTGCACCCCCACCCCCCCACTTATATATTCTAACTCCGAGGTCACACAACACACAAACACACACACCACCACACAAGATACATTCTGCTCTCACACACACATCACAGCAACAAAACACACTAACACACACCACAGTCCCTACACAACACCTTTAACACACACTCACCTGAATCCGTAACCACAGGGGAACATCAGAAGTGCGAAATTCAAAACCTCCCGTATTCGAGGTTTTGAATTTCACACTTCTGAGCTTTCACTCTTTCAGGATTCCACTTTATAAGCTCAAAATACTGGTTCAGGTTATAGTCTTCTGTATTTTAAAAGTTTCATTATAATCCCAAACAAGATAAAAATGTGGTATTGGTGACAGAAAAAGAATTAGGATAGTATAATTGTTTTTAGGATACTAATGTAAAAGCTATTAGGATACTTATGAATATAATTTAATACCTGAAGCCTGGATGATGGTCCAAAATATAAGATAGCACAAGATATACTAGCTGGAACTGGAATCAACATAACTCACAGATTACAAAATTAATTACATAGTAATGTCAGATCACTTATAATAGCAAATCTTACACTTCAGTCTGATCAGACTTATATAAGCTTCTAACAAGAAGAATTAAAGCATACATTTTGAAACTTTGTATTTCAAGGGGGAAATTCAGACATAGCAAAAGAAAATAAAAAATAATATTGATATCTGTAGGAGAAACATTATTAGCTCAATACTGGAAATATATATGTGGAAATGTTTGCACAGAACACTCAGCCATATAAAATAAAAATTAGTAAAGAATGTAAGATAGTATATTGGAGATATAAAACAAAATTAAAAGAGAATTGAAAGCATATTGTATATGATTGTACTTCCTGAGAACATATTGAGGTAAATTAATTACTTATTGCAAATGTGGTCAGATAACCGTACAGTAACTATAAATTTAATAATATTTAATGCTCCTGTCACAAATACTGTGAAAAACAATACTTATTATATTTTGTGTACTATTCTTGCTGTAGCAGGGATAATTTATTATGATATTTATTATGAGATGCTGGAAGTCTAGTCATTCACAACAGCTCTCAGACTTTCTACACCTCTTAGAGAAGACAACATCTAAAGAAACTGAGATAAAGAAATGGACTCTTTCCAAAGAAAAATATTTCTGCCTCATGGTCCAAGGTTTGAAGCATAATGAAAAAGTTAAACTCTCATCCTAATATCCCCCCCAGCAACAATATAAGAACGGTTCAAGGAAATTCTTTGATCATTTAAGTTTGATTTTACAAATTGACAATGGATTTGTATATAGCATATACACTTACAGTATTTAAAGTGAAGTAAGATAAGATGTTAAGTAGATAATCAACATCATCATCAACATCATCATCCTCTTTTTCCCATTTTCTACATGGGGGTTAGGGTTCAAGTCAACTATCACCATTATTCTAGATTCAATGCCATCTTTAATAGTCAAACATGATTGTCGCAGGTCTTCTCTTATACAATCCATTCATCTCTTTGCCGGATGTCCTTCTTTTCTCTTGCTTTGTTCCTGTCTGTACCTAATTGTCTTCACCAAATTATCTTATTTCCTGAATATGTGTCCAAGCCACCATAATCTGTTCTCTTTTACCTTCTCTGCAATTTGAGCTACTTGGGCTTCTGTTCTGAGGTCCACATTTCTTCGTCTGCCCCACAGTGTGCATCCTGCCACCCATCTCAGGACTTCATTTCCATCATGCCTAACTTCCTCACCTGTGCTGCCTTCACTGCCCTGGTTTCTATACCATACAGTTGTACTGGTCTCAGCATTGTTTTGTACACCTTACTTTTCAGTTTATTTGGCATTTTTCTGTCATACAGCACCCCATAACACTTTCTAACAGTTAGCTGCTGCCACTCTGATTCTAGCTTTGTCCTACTCATTCAGACTTATATTCTCCCCAGATGCCCATCCCAGATACTTGAAGCTGTTAACCTGTTTCATCATTTTCCCTTCTGTCTCAATTTTCAGATTTTTCTGATTTCCCCCATTTACTGCCATTACAGCTTTCTTATTTGTATACAGTTTCAACCCATGTGCCTTTGATTTTACATTCCATTGCCTTTTTGTCAGAGTCTACCTGTAATGCCACATCATCTGCATATAGCAACTTTGTTGATCTGTCTCCTCCAACATATTTGCTAGTGTAGTCCATCACCAATATGAGCAGCACTGCGTTCAGTCCTGAATCCTGATGCACATCCCACTCTCAATGGGAACCACACTGTAAGCCTAAACACTGTTTGCGCTTGTGTTAGTGGGTCCTTCCTGCACTAATCATACCAATGTTTCTGAGCCTTTGAACCATCAAAGAACTGACAAAATTAGCTTTCTTGAGATCTTGTCATATGCTTCCTCCAAGTCAAGGATGGCTCATTTGGACTCTTTCTTCATCTCTAGCTTGTTTTCAAATATCTATCTCACAGCAAACATCCTGTTGGTTGTGCAGCATCCTGATCTGAATCTGAACTCCTCATCTCCCATCTTACTTTCTAATACTCTGTGTATTCATTTATTAATCACCCTCTCAAGAACATTGACAAGAATTTGATACCTGTACACAGCACACAGTTGTGAATGTGCCCTTTGTTCTTGTACGCACTGACAATAGAATGTTTATCTCCAGTCATTGTGGATATGGCCTTCTCTCCATACTGCTATGACTAGTCACTAGAGTCATTTTCCCCCTGTTACACACAACCTCTTGATCATATCTGCCATGACCTCATATGAGCCTGCTGTTTCCCTGACTTAATTTTCCTTAGTGCTGTGCTTACTTCATAGGTTCATAGGAGTGTACTAGGCTTATGGCCCTGGAGCCTTTACAAGCCTAGACCAAAAATATTGACCAGGCACCATGCCACTTGATGTTAGTTCACAGTTCCCATATCCAGTAGGACAACTGGAGTGAATTTTCTGTTACCCATCCACTCGTCAAGATTTCTCTTGAAGAGGGCCAGTGAGATCCTCTGCTTACATGAATGGGAAACTTATACCAGAGTATGGTCAGTCTTTAGGAGATGATCCAGTCCCTCCAGCATGTTGTGTTAATTGTGGGAATGAGGTTGTGATCTCTGGAGCATGTGGCACTGGGGGATTGGGATTTCTTTAGGTGTAGCATTTCAAGTAGGGCTGGGTTGGACATGGCTTTGTAAGACAAGCAGAGATCACCTCTAAGTATACGGTAAGAGAATGAGAATATCTGAAGTTTCTTGAGTCTGTCCATGTAGTACATGTGTTTTATGAGGTACTTTTATGGCCTCTCCAGCTGTTGTAGGTGTCCTGTCAGGTACATGCCAAACAAGGCATTATAGTCAATGATTGGTCTAATGAGGGATGAGTAGAGAGGGATGATGACCTCTTTCTTCCTGGATGCAAAACCTTTAGTTATAAAATGTGCCATGTAGAAGGACTTTCTGACCACAGTGGTAATGTGGCAGTTGAAGGTGAGGTGGCTGTCAACCTGGGTTTCTAGATCTCTTATGGCCACTTCAGTGTTCAGTGGGCTCCCATCAATGTGGTAATTTGTGGGAACTGAGTTTTTTCCAAAGGGGATGATAATGCATTTTTGACATTATGCTTCAAGCCATGGTTCCGACACCAGTCATTGGGCTCAGAGAGGGCCTTTTGCAGGATGTCTGCATCACTTGGGGAATTGATAATGTCTCCTAGCTTATAGTCATCAGTGAACTTGGTCAGCCAGAGTCATTCTGTGTTAGCCTGGACTTCTGATAAGTAGATGCCAAACAGGAGAGCACCCAGGACTGAGCCTTGTGGGACTCTACTCATGACTGGTCAACAGTCTGAAGTGGAGTCCGCAACTTTCACTCTGTGGGTCCTGTCTGTGAGCCAATTTGCAACTCACCTAGTGATGTAAAGATTGATGCCTAGTTTGGTGAGTTTATCAATGATACCTGAGTAGGGAATGGTATCAAAGGCCTTGGCCAGATCGAAGTAGGCTGTATGCACTGCCTTACCCTCATCCATAGCCTTGGTGACTGCCTCGAAGAAGTCAACCAGGTTCAGCAGGCAGGATCTCCCCTTGACAAAGCCAACGGGGTGATAGTTCCCAGGGTCTGTAGCTGCTCCCCCTTTATTGAGTGGGATGACTGTAGCAGTGTGCCATTCATTAGGGACATAGCCTGAGGTAAGGCTGTGATTGAACAGGGCACATAGATGTGGTGCCAGTTCTTCTAGGGTGGACTCCCCTTCTTCTTTCATAGTAGGCAGTACCTGGGGCAATACAGCCTTTGTGGAATTTTCTTCATTTAGAACCTGTGGGAAGTAGTCTCTCAGTATGTATTTGATATCCTATGGGCGGGTGAATAGGTTTTTGCTGGCATCTCTTATGAATGGTGTCTGATAGCTATTTTCTTCATCTTTCTGTCTTTGCTTTTCAGCCTGATAGTTTCTTTGTACTGTAAACATCTCTCTCAACATCCTGATTTAAATACCTGCATTTGCACTTGTCCCCCCCCCCCTTCTTGTAACTAGTCTAGTCCAGATACATATTTGCTGTATCCAGGACTATTTGTAAGCTCCTGAGCCCCCAAGCCTTTCTGTGTTGGAGGGAAGCCTTCTATTTTATAAGTGGGAGTGGTAAGCACTAAGTAACCTGGACATCAGGATATTTATTTTATTTTCATTTGTGTGCTCTCTCTCATCTTTCTCAAGACATGGGAAACACATACTTTTTTCAGTTTGAAGGTCTGTGGTGTCTGACAGGTGTTTTTACTTATCAGGACAGAAGCAGCTACATTTGAGTTGTGCAGCTCAATGAGCAGTTCATTTGAGTTGCATTTGGAAAATAGTGCTGTGGAGTTTCCATTTACTTGAGTCCTTATAGGGGCTTCATGATATTTATTTTTTTTATTCATTTGTATGCTCTCCCCCATTTTTCTCAAGATGTGGAGAACACATACTCCAAGATTTAATAAAATCCATGTAGACACCATATAGAGCCTGCACAGAATGTATCCATGTACATGGCCACAGTTCCCCCTCTGCTGCATACCACACATATTAATCATGGCTTGCTGCCAAAAGGAGAGCATAGGAACAGGGATATTGAATCTGTGTAGGAGAAGTGTAAAGGCAACTTGTGGTTGTGGATGCCAGGTCTGATGTTATGTACAGGGTGAGACTCCCTGTAATGCATCCCACTACTGTTGAAATGGTGTGAATTTTTTCAAATGTGTAATATTTTATTTTTCTGAAATATTTTATTTTATTTTTCTGAATTATTTTTTTTCCTCTCTATATGTTTGTGCAGCATGGAGCGCAGCAATGCCAAGCTGTGCTCACATATTGACAGTTGACACCTGCTACATATCTAAAAATAGAAACCAGATGTAATTAATTTTCATAATTACTTTTTTTTTTTTTTTTTTGTAAATTGCTGTTTGTGCAACAAGGTGAGGAGCACTGCAGAGCCAAGCAGCACACACACATACATAGCCAACAGCTGTCATACTTCTAAAAATATAAACCAAATGTAATTAATTATTCAATTCTGGGTCTATTTAAGCATGTTTTTGTGGCAATGCATAGTGCTCAGCAATGCTAACAGGTAGCCCAATAGTATATGTGAACGTATACCAGCTTTCATACTATCCAAGTAGCTAAATGGGAGGAGTTACAGTCTAATGATTCAAAGATCAGGGGGATCAAGTCCATAGCAGTCATAAGATGTCTGTAATTTAATTTATTATATATGTTTAATTTTAAAAAGAAATTTGTGAAATATGGCACTGCTGTGCTGTGCTCAGCACTGCTTAATCATACTAATGGCTACTGCTGTTTGTGCTGTGCTAAACTTAGCTAAAACCACGGTTGTGCAAGTTTTTGCTCTGCTTAGCTGGTTTGAGCACTAATTGACGTAGCACTTTTTTGAATGTTGCTCAATGATGTGTAAGGGTGGGAAAACAATCTATATTAGGCGCAATAGGTGTGAATTCTTCACTATTCTTTGGAGTCTGATTATCTGCGGATATGCTTGGCAGTGTTAGAGAGAGTGCAAGCTTTCAGGTGCAGAGATGGAGTATTCAGGAGTCTAGGGTCTTTGTTGGGCGCCTGGTAAAAAATTATGAACTCAGACTGATGCAGGGCAATTTCCAGGGCTCGGAATGCAAGGCTGAGGCCTGGGACTGGTTGGCCAGGGAACTTACCAGTGATACTGATATCCACCACACTGGTGGGCAGTGTCTTCACCATTATGATAACCTGAAGAGGAGAAAGAGGGGAACCTTAGACACATGGGTCCAAGGGGCACAAGCTGGAAATGGCCCACAAACATGTAAGTATGTTTTGTAATGTTTTATCAGACTGCAAGCTGAATGTCTACAAAATTAGTATGCATAATGGTGTGCTTCTTTTCCAACAACTGCAGTTGAGAGGACTTGCAATGTTGAGTCCCATGCCATGCTCCTGGCCAGGTTAAACCATGAGTGTGGTAAGTTGTTGTGTCTTTCAGCTTTTCCCGGTTAGGGGTCGCCACATTGGAACTCCGGTCTGCTAATGATTGGCAGTAGATTTTTACATGCTGAGTTGCCAGCTCTGACACACAACCTTCAACGAAGGTATGCCCATTCATGCATGTCTCCACACAGAAGAAGCTTTAGCTGAGAATCAAACAGGACAACGTCATACTGTGAGGCGACAACACTACCGCAGCACCACCAGTATGGATTTATTATGCTAACTGTAGTGTAATAAGCAAAAAAGAGTAAAGCATTTACTGTAATAAAGTATACACAATAAAAAAATGTAGTGCAATAAATTGCCAAGTAGAACTGTAGTGCAATAAATGGGCAATTAGAGCTGTAGTGCAATAAATAAACTACAACTGTATTGCAATAAACAATAAACAATACCAATAACACTAAGCAAAATGGTGTACAGCAGGATTGTGTTGTCACAACCATTGCAGTAAAGTTGTATGCATTGCTTGTCTATGGTAAGATTGCTGCAGCCAAGTGTAACACTGTCTCCAGGCCAATATCAATCACATAATGCTCTCTGTTCATCCTACTCTAGGTAATAAAGGTATATGAGTGAGGTAGCCTACTCTATGGGCAGATATTGTGTGTGGACTTCCCAAACATTTATCGGCAATACCAATAAAGCGTTAAGCAGCATTGTTGAGTCCTAAAGAAATCTGTTTTAATAAATGCAGTACAGCTGTATTCCATGCATGTGTGTTCTACTGTCACTGCAGTCAAGTATAACACTGTAATCATTCTAGAACGTCAAATAGATTCAGTCACATAATGCTGTCATTTTCTCCCACTCCAGGAACAAAAGGTATGTTGTTGAGGTACCCCATGTTATGAGCAGATATGATTGTGTTTAGATTTCACAGAACTTATCATTAACACCAATAAAGTGCTAAGCAGCATTGTTGATTCCTTAATAAATCTGTCTAAATATTTCCAGTATGGCTGTATTCCTTGCATGTCTGTACTAAGTTGCTGCAGTCAATTGTTACATTTTTTGCAGATGTCCCCTGCAGTCACAACTATTGGGTTCTATTCCCATGCCTGCCAACTAAGGCATGATGGATGTCTAGTGTATGTACTGTACACAAACATGCATCTCAAGTGTCATGACTTCTCATAATGTAATTAAAACTGCCTAATCTGTCACAGGATTACAAGAAAAATGATTACTTGGACTGCAATGTATTACCAAATCTGCTTACAGAACATCTTGGTAATTATATAAGTCCACATTATATGAAAGTGTTCTGTGTAGCTGTGTACCTGCATTTGTTATTGCCTGGCCCATACTGACCCATGCTAACAGCTTGAGAGGTATGTACGTGTGACATCAGCTATAGGAGAATTGTAGTCACTGTACTCAAAACTGACACTACATGCCTGTAGAGTACTTATTATCAGTGTTTTCAGGGATATAGTCTGCATTGTCAGTAATGGAATGTTTCTTTCTCTCTCCCACCTCTTATTTATTAATGTTACTTATTATTATGATTTAATATTAGCATATTACTTTAACTATATTTTGATAAAATGTGATTTATTATTGTTATGTTTTATTATGATTCAATGTTAACATATTTTGTTAAAACTGTTTTGTTGACCTTATGGTTTAATTCTTATTGGCATGCTGTTAACATATTGATTGTTATGTTGCTCAGTGTTGTATTATGCATAATATATGTTAATATGTATTTGGATTGATAAATATGATGTTCTATACTGTTAATACTAACAATGGTTTGGCTATTACTAACCTTAACTTATTGCTATACCTCACTTACCACAGCATGTTAAGGTAGGCTGGTTCCAGCTGAGCCACCTACCTTGCTTCATCCAGCCGTGGCACTGGGTTCCAGCACATCTCGGATGCAGACCACTGGTGCCCCCCTGCTGCCCCTGCACTACCTGTGACATCCAGTAGTACCGCCCCACAAAATGAGGATGGGCACCCCTCTGGGGCCGTGGTAGAGGTGGAGTTGTTACCCAGGCTAAGCTGCCAGTTTTGGTGGGCAGGATAGTCTACCATGGGTTTGACCTCCACCTGTGCCGGATTGAGAACATGCTGGCCAACCTAATGGGGAAGCCTCACCCTGGTGCCCAGCCTCCACCACTGCCACCCCCAGGGCAGTGACAGAGCAGTGGAGACAGTCCCATAGGTGGGGATCTGAGTCATGCTGCTGCCTTGGGGATGCATGTGGGACTTCCACACCACCATCCCTATCCAAGGTTTTCATCCTCCTAATGTGTCAGGCTTCACCCCTGTCTGCTGCCTTGTTTGCCTTGTCCATCTGCAAATGCATCCTCACCTATCCAACTTACCTCCTCTACACGTACCTATGTCCCTTCCCCAACATTCCACTCTCACCTTAAAAAAATGGGAATCTGTCCCAAAAAACAAAATATCATCCCATACATAGCTCTCTATTTCTCCCACGTGCCCACTGGACACACATAATTTGGTCCAATTGGCTTGACAACACAGCTATGTTATACTCACCCCTCTCTCTGGGGGTAAGAGTTCAAAGTCATGTACAAATTCCATCAAAGTACACAGTTGTTGCTCTACAGGAAATGGATAGCTATGGTTCTTTCCTACACCCTTCCTGCACATCCTTACTTGCCTTTCACTATGTTTTTCCCCCCTGCTTGCACCCCATTTCACCACTTTCCTATTTCCCCATTTTTCTTTTCTTTAAATGTTTTTAGCATGTCATGCAGCTTAGCTTAGCTCGGCTAAATAGAGTTATATTGACTATATGTGTTTGTAAAATCATGATGTACACTTAGGTTTGTAGATTAGTACTAGGCTAATTTCCCTTGCGAGCCATTTGAACCCTAGCCAATTATCCCTTGAGAGACTCAAACCCTGCACCTTGTGTTTATAAGGCAAACACCTTAACCATTAGGCCACCCTCCCAAGCCACTTACAAAATAAACCCCAGCCCATATTTCAAACCCAAGACCATCATACATGCAGACCACTGCATTAACCTGCCCCACCACACAACTCTTAATAAAAACAGGTGATTTAAACAAAACATAGTAATTGCCAATTACAGTCATTAAGCATATATCAGCAGAGCTGAGCACTATACTGCGCCATGCAAACTTGATTAAAAAGTAATGGAAAAAATGTTTTTTCAGCATTGATAAAGGCTCTTCAGGCTGAAACCAGTCTGCTTCAGACTTAATAAAGTCTTGGATTCCTCTATTTGTGCTGGCTGCTTTGTTTTGGTATGTGGATTATTTTGGCCATTGCACTCGCTGTCCATGTGTGGATCTTTTGGGTTTAAAAAATGGAAGTGTACCTTGGACTCTGGTGCAGTAGTACACCACTAGAAAGCCAAAAACATAGTAATGGATGTAAGTGAGGCCTGTGATAGTAGGTAAATGTGCCCTTTTATCAGCAACATATAGAAAGACACCTGCTAAGGCATTAATGGCAAAATACATGTTCAACTGGGACCCCAGTGCAGAAATACATCCATGTAAAGCCATGCACATACTGATGGATGTAGAAAATGTTTGTCACAGCCTGTATGTGTGCACATATATCTTACAAATACACCTGCAGTAGTGATGACTCAGTAGCGCAGTCTGTTAAATGCCTTGTAGATAGTACATTTTGCCACACACAGTCTTGGGTTCAAATCCAGTGGTGTGTAGCACTGGAATTATAGTGTTGTGAGACCAGCAAATAATGACTGAGTCGTGCACTCTTTATCCACATAATGCATATCAAACAAAATTTCTGCATTTCACTGATGGAAGTCACAGGCCTGCAGATAGAAACACACTTCACATATCCCTATAGCAAAAGTATAAGTGCATAAAGTGTCACGTCATGCATTAATATGCATTCACAGAGAAATTCAACTCAGGTACTGCAAATGAGGGCCACTAATATTAGAGTGCACCACACAATCCTTTCAAACTCACAGTGCTGATTAGCACAGCTGCACACCTAACATACACACTTTGAAGTACTTGCTTGTAACAAGGATTGCCCTTATACACACTCCAAATTTCTACCAGACTGTAACACATGGCCTGACAGTCACCCAAATGATGGACATATTGTTATATTAATCCCCCATGTTGCTCAAGGATGCAACAAACATGTGGCCTAGTACTCTGTTAGCGATACTGTTGCCAAACATACTTACCTTATACACATGCCTTAATTGGACTGGAAAGGGTAGCCTCACTCTGTCTCTGTCTCTACAACAAGGCTGACACAGCTACTCTAGTTACTCCTACAGCTTGTTGTCTTCCAAAGTGTTGACACTCTGCCTATGCCTATTACCTGCATACCTTTAGCCTGTAGCACACCCATCTCTATGTACAAGTTGCTGCCACAGACCTACCCTCTGCACTGAAGTAGTCTTCTCACCCCAGTAATGTCCAGTATAACATATCAGAAAGGGCCTCTAATCTACATGAAGGCCTTATATATTGTACTGTGGTTGCATGTGATTGGCTGATGACAGTGCAAATCAGCTGTGTTGATTGCAGTTAGCATTTCAGAACCACAGACTGGTTAAGAGGCAATCACCTGCAGATGAGAAGCATATTAAAAAGGTAAGCAGCTGGCTATGGGGAACCATTTTGTATGAAACTTTCCTCACACAGACCATGCATATGCAAGTATTAATTTTCAACGCATATCAGCAGAGGAGTACTGCACTCCATCAGGTATGTAACCATCTTGTTTACCTCAGGATGCAGATGGCTGACTATACTTACAAGGAATAGGGATTATAACAGTAAGTCTTTCTTAGAACTGTGATAATGACATGTCAATGATCTCCAGATTTGTTACACATACAGAGGATGTGCAAGACATCAAGGGTGGAATTTATATTGTCAATGTGGCACAGTGGGCTCATGGAACTCTCCCTTTACAGTGGTTGTAATAGAACACTGCTATTTGTTTGGCACAGTTGGTTTGACATATTATCAGGGGGGTTGCCCCTTGGGACACACTACAATAGACTCTAGTGTCAGTATCTGTCATGACACACACAGGAAAACCTGACTGTTGCAAGTATCTTAGTTGAATCTGCATGCTTAGTATGCTTGCACACTGTGGGATATGACATGTGTCATCAAGCAGTGGATATTGCCAGCCATTCTGACCTTGCTGTATCTCTACATAGTGTACTTCCACATATGTGATACTGACATGAGTTCCCATGTTGATGTATTTCAGGGAACATGTATGCAAGATGTTGTGCAGCTTTCATAGATGCAGAGAATGAGTTAAATAGTGGAAGCACTCCATCAACACCATGAAGTCCTACTGTCCAGGAAGAGGCAATATAGGAGGGGAGGCATTGTAGGCTGACCTTGTCCATGATGTCAATGCCACTGGTTATCAAGGCAGGACATATGTGCAGGTTTGACACCATGCAATGGACATGATCAATGCCACATGCAGAAGAGCAGCAGATGTAGCCAGGAATTGTGGCACCACCGATGGAGATCCTGCAGTGGGACAACCACTCTCATCCACTGAGGAATTCCTAACAATTCTAGGCACACACAACAGCTCCCAGGTATCCATCATACCCTACATCATGGATGTGAGTGCCACAGTATTCCATGGCAGATGAGCATTTAGGAAAGCTTAGCTTAATCAACATTGCAATACTGTAGCATTCAGTGCATCTGGGCATATATAGTCTTATGTGGGTGTCAGGTTTGTCTGCTTTTGGGGGGAGAAGGGCTTCACTGCAGTTTGACTGTCATGTTCAGATTTTGACCAATATAACAATTAACACAGTAACTACTGACATCACTGGCTGCACACCAGCTGGGTGGACAACAGCAACTGTTACACCCTTGCACAGAGGTGGTGCATCCACTGAGCAAAGTAACTATACACCTCTTTGTCTACATATTCATATCTGCATGCCTGTAGGGGCAATCATCATGGAGCTGATCAACACACATACATGCAATCTACACACCGTTGGCTGTACACAGTTTGGATGTGTGACAGGGGAGCATGACTGTTACATGTGGTGGACATGTCCAAGGCAGTTACCAAGAACCTGGGTGAGAGTAGATCACAGTGTACAACCCCCAGACTGAGGCAAGACATCTGATTATATTCCGCACTCGGGCAACATTTACCACTTAGGCATCCATGATACTGTTATTGTAGGGGTCACTAAGTGGCCCATTGGTGGCACACATACGCAACATAGGAACATCTGCCTCCAATAGCTGATCTGTAAGCAGCAGTGCTCATCAGGGTGCAGTCCTCAGTCCTCTACTGCTTGGAATCCATTAAACTACAATACATGCAACTACTGACTGACTGTAGCTAACAACGTTGGCTGATGCCTGCAAATTGTGAGCATTCATATTGTCTCTGTGATATGTCACTATCCTGCAAGACGGTATTGTGAACACATGCCTGTCGACATACTAATGGCCATAAACTCCATGCAAATATATATATATATATATATATATATATATATATATATATATGTAGTATCATTTCCATCAGTTAAACCTATGTACCTAGTAAGTAGCACATCAGTCACAGCATGTGATGTACATACTCAGGGGTGAAAGAACTGGGCACACAGACCTGGCCACACAGGTTTACACCTAATATGCCTAAGATCAACTTGTCTCTACTGTGGAATTGCAGGAATCTTATGGCATAGCTGAGGCCACAGTCACCAGTAGTGACATGTTCTTAACCTCCATGTACTCTACCCTCAGCATGCCAATATCTGACTGCAATGGCCATTTGTTGCCATACCTTTCCAAACAGTACTGGGAATTGCACACAGCAGTATGGTCCCTCACAAGGACACTTAACATATTCAGTATGTGTTCATTGAGGATTGTCTGCAATGAGTGTCATTGTCACCTGTGGCATATAGAATACTCAGAGGTGATCTATGCCTTGCATACAGGGCAATGTGTGACCCTGCCTGATTGCATATGCTGCCTATTTGCAGGTGGCATGGTAGATGGATAACTCACTGCAAGGACATTAACCTAGTATGTGATGTTAGTACTACATGCTTGTGGAGAGGTTTGTCTACCAGACATAATCACACCCTTGACACAGAACCCTGCCTAATGTACCTCAACACATGCCATGTTTATGATTGGCTGGACGACCATCATCTCAACTCAGTGCATCTGCCTGTGTCCATCTTGGATTGGGACAATGTGTGCTGATCCTGTAACTATGGGTATAAAGATGTCTATGATTGTGTGGGCTGTATGGCTATTATGCTAGCTAAGTTCAAACATCCTATGGTTCCATAAGATGATGTAAAGTGCTCTAACACCCTCACACACAAACACGGCTACACTGAGGCAAGCACCACTTCCAATCACTGTGTACAGGACATGCCAAGACACACATGTAGTGCACGTTGGTTGTATGTAGATGAGAACACTTACATATGTATTGGTACACACTACAGATCACGGTACGTGTTGCATACAACACACTTCATGTCAGCTACTACTATCAGTTTAGGACATATTATGCTTGATGACATCAGCAGGCCTTGTTGTGGTCAATCCTTGGGGGAGCCATATTACCAGATACAAATAAAACACTGCAAAACCCTACCTATTCTTAAGCTACCTAGGTGATCATATTTATACCACATAGACATACACGCACACCAAGTAGCCTTGAGTAAAATTAGAACCCCTACCTGTCTAGCCTTATTCACTATAGATCACAGTACTTATCACATGCAACACACTTTAAGTCTGATACTATATTGTCAGCTGGTAGTATTAAAGTGGATGACATCATCAGGCCTTGTAGAAGAGGGCAATTTGGTGGCCAGCAGCAAGTTACAGTGCCAAAAGGTTCATAACCATTGCAGGTGAATAGCCCACAAGGGCATGTCAGTTATTATGTAAGGGGATACACACACAGACACATACCAAGTAGCCTAGTGTGAGATTAGAACCCCTACCTGCCTAGTCTTATTTACTGTAGATCACAGTACTTATCATATGCACTACATGTTGAGTTTGTTGTATATGTGATTGCAGGCACAGCACTTGTGCATTACACAAGCTAGGCTTGTGTTGAACAGCATCTGTGGCCTGCAGAGTGATATTGCTTCATACTGTTATCTGCATCTAGTATCCTAGCAGTGGGATAACTATTATCCTAGCTATGTGTGTACAGTTAGAATTATAGCCATATGTGGCCACTTGCAGTTAGATAGGCAAAACTGTGGGCAGGAATAATGTGCCCTGTCCATGCATGCATTGACAACATTATACATTACATCACCTGCTCACCTACGTTTCTCTACTTGGTGACATCCAACAGGCACAGGGGTCTGTAGGTAAGTGTATTATGTACAGGGATGTATATATAAATGTAGCTGTGTGTGTGTATGATATGTATATGTGTTGTATAGATATATGGGGGAAGTCTGTATATCACTGTGCTATAGCTATATATATATATATATATATATATATATATATATATAATCTATTTAACACTACAGAGCAATAGATATATTATGTATGTGAGATATAGTGACAAACGGATATGTATATGTATATGTCTGTATGTATAGACATATCTATATAAAACAGGTCATTCTGATGATGGGGCAACAGAATTACTCATTTAATTAAGAGTTTGGGCATGCCCAGTGGGACTGTCAGTACTTATAAAGTGACTCCAGACCACACCTACCTATACTCAGGTCCGGGATTTTGTGTGTTACAGACCATACCTCTTAACTGTCCCAAACTTTGCAGAATATCCAGAGTTTAGGCTCATAATTTTGTTCTGTGGTTTTGTGGTTTTCTGGCAAATCACTTGGATGAACTGAGGACTGACGTCACTAAATAATAACATATATTTGAGTTACTGATTTCAAATCCTTCAGAAAAATGTCTATTGAAACAAGCCCTGTTATTCTAGCAACTTTTTAAGTTTATGAGACCAGTATTTAAAATATGCCCCTATTTTTGGGCCTTTGTCCCCTCATTTGTTTAGGCTTTGTCTGGATTTCTGGCACTAAAAGGTTGAGAGGTTTGTTACAGTCATTGACATCTGTCCCTGTTTCTGCAGTACTACACTTCCTTCAAAATGTCCACGGCATTCTCCAGCTGTCTGCTGTACTTAATTTGTGACTGAGGTTCATAATGTTATACCACACACAGAATGACAGTGTTGAAAACACAGACATAATAATACCTCACGTGCAAAAGATGTGAATACATCCAGATTAAAACCATCAACACCATCATCCTTCCCTAATCCACTGAGCCACACAAGCTGCCAGACAGAGAGGAGTCATTCATCATACATTCAACAGCATAAATATGTACATTGTTATTTCTAATGTGTGTGTTAGAGTACTATGTTACAGCCCTGAGATTTATTTATTTATTTTATTTATTTATTTAACATTTGTTTACTGGGAAAGTCCAAAAGTAGGCCGCGTTGGTGCAGCGGTTAGCATTGTCACCTCACAGCAAGAGGTTCTCCCATTTGATTCTCGGCTGGAGCACCTTCTGTGTGGAGTCTGCATGTCCTTCCCATGGTCGAGTGACATATAAAGATATGCATGTAGGTGCATGTATGAATGGGTGTGCCTTCTTTGAAGGTTGGGCATTTGGCTGGCAACTCAGCAATGAAAAAATTCACTGCCAATTAGTGGACTGGAGTTCCGCTGTGGCAACCCCTAACCGGGAAAAGCCAAAAGACTTTTTTTTACGAGGAAAGTCCAACTTGGACAAAGCCAGTTTTCAGCGGAGGCCCAGGGAGAAACACTCCAGATGCGTGTCTTAGTAACAGATTGCCTGGTCTACTGATAAACCATTGCTGACATACTGTTAAAGCAGTTATATGGGAACACTGCTGTGTTGGGGGTGTGGAACAACAGCACATGATCTGTTGGGACAGACAGTAGTCCAAATATCATGTGACCCCACTGTTTAACATTTCCCTTGACTGATGTAGTGAATATTCCAGCCATGAGGCCTAGTGATTATTAGGGGACACATACTATTGGACTGGGTATCTGTAGTCCCATGTGGATGTTACAGCTGTCAAAATAGCCATCTGTATTTCCTTGCATAAATGCAGGAGCTCCATACATACAATACTGCATTATATTAATCCTGACAAGTAGTATGCAGGTTAGAGATTTACTTTGTGAATCCTGCAGTTGACAGAACTGTAGTTCAGGGCTGAATTTTTGTGAAGCAAGCAGTACACAGCCAATGCATGGATAGGTACAGGTTGTGAGGGTTGTCTGACATCAACAATTTTACTATATGCATGTGATTAGGAGTAAGGTGTCAGTCCCCAGGGCTCTAGGTTATCAGTGAATGTGCTATGCATTGTCTCTTAGCCAAAGCTGAGCATGTCTACATCTGCCTACAAGGACATCATCAGAGGGTTCCTCCTCCGAGTCTTCCTTTGAGTGTGGCTGTGGTGACCTAAGCACTGGTGGGGGGCTGTGTATCCCTTCCCTTTTCTGTTTCTGCAGGATCATATTGTGTAGCATGGCACATACTTTAAATATCTATGCACATGTGGCTGGAGTGAACTGCAGGGCTCCACCAGATGTATCGAGGCACCAAACTCAGGACTTCAGAAGCCCAAACACACACTATATGACATTCCTAGTTTGTGCATATGTCTCATTATGGTGTTCTTCCATGGGTGTGTGTGCATTTATGATGGGTGTCATCATCCACATTTCCAGTGCATAGCCAGCATCCCCCAGTAAAAGGCTGTGTGGTATGTCCCTCCTAGCAAACATCTGGTACAGCTGTGATGTGTGCCAGATATGGAGGTCCTGATAACTGCCAGGACTGCCAGCATATACATTCATGATAATGCCCTGGGCATTGCACACAACCTGGCAGTTGGAGTGCTACCCCTTGTGGTTGATGCAGATTCTACCCTCCTCACTGGGTGGGGACTTGATGTACGATATATGGCACCCTGTACCTCAGGGTAGTGTGCTATATGGTAGAAGTGTTGCATATTGCTGCCCCTCACCTCAGGGATAAGGAGAAAAGAAATGTGCTCACTGGTATGTGGCAGCATGGCATCCAGGAACTGGTGGAGTACCTTGGATGCTGATGCCTTTTATAGCTCCAATCATGTCCCCAGTTGGTCTTTGGAAGGTACCTGTAGCTAGTATCCTATGGGCTACACATGCCTTTGTTTCCACTGGGATGGGTTCCTCAATATTGCCTCTGGGTCTGAGTTGAGAGCGGCAGAGCTCAGTGAGTTCTTGTATTATGTCCCTGTCCACCCTGTAGTGCTCTACAATCTCCAGCTCATGTAGCTCCTGGAAGGTTACCCTGTGCCAGAACATTCTTCTCCTTCTCTGCTTAGATCTATCATCAGCAGA
>NC_056735.1:966035399-966105399 GCF_019279795.1 Protopterus annectens
CACAGCCCAAATAACATGTAAACACTACACTGCTACACAGTCCTGACAGTCTTTTAACAATGGGCAGACATACACAGACCTCTCAAATGTACAGTTTCCCACAGAATGTTTAGGCATAGGACTCATATCTATGGCCGATTCCCTGTTACATGTCTGGGGGTCTATGACATCCTGGGATGGTAGCAGGAATGAATGCAATAAATAATGTTACTACATACCTCTGAACCTCTTAGTGCATGACATCTGGACAAAGCCTGACATAATCGAGAAACAGAGGCCCAAACATATGGGTATATTGGACATATTGCTGTCATGAATGTAGACAGTTGCTGGTGTTACCAGTTTTGTTGTAACATATTTTTTCTGAGGGATATGATGTCAGTAACACCAATGGATGTTAGCATTTACTGACCGCATTTCCTAGAGTATCCTACTGATTAGCCAATGACAACAACTGTCTGGGGAACAGACCAAACATATGGGCTATGCATTTGGACAGTGTCTAGGCCTCTGGACAGTGTAGATGTATGACCACAGTGATGTAACAGAATGGAAATCCCCTGACAGATGCCAAACATATCACCCAACACCTTATGAAGTGCAATAAGACCAACATGACACTCCCCCACACCAACTCTGGCAATTACTCATGTATATTCAAATATAGCATGCACTAAAGGGATGGAACTGTAGTGAAAAGGAGAGAGTGGTGCAAATGTGTCCACCAAAAACATTTGCACCACAGTCACAGCAACATACCAGTACCCAAAATGAACTCTAGAGTAGAACAACTGTCTGAACAAACATATCCTGACTGCCAGTCACACACTACACCAACATATACTGGCCCAATTCACAGTGTACTGGGAATCCAGAGGTGTACAGGACATTGCACAGTCAGCCCCTACAAACATACAAGCCTGATAGACTGCCAGCAGCTCTAGCAGCATGCAGAGTCAGATATGTGAAGGATGTATGACACTCACATCTGCTACTCTCCCTACCCAGTCCAACAAACATCTACACATAACACTGCTACACAATCTTGGCAGTCTGTTTACAATGGCCAGACATACATAACTCTCATATGTGCAGATTTCCACAGAATCACCAGGGTATGGAACCATAATCCTAGCCACCACTGCATACCATGGCCAGGAGCCTGCCAGGTCATTGACATGATAACTGGAGTGCAGTTGATAATTAATGATATACCATACCTATGCACTTCATAGTGCAGGACATCTGGACAATGCATGACATACTTGTGGGACAGGGGGCTGGAAAGAGGGACACATCACACATAATGGTGTTACAAACTGAAACAGTAGCTGGTGTTACATGTGTCATTGTAACATAAGGATATGATGTCTGGAACACCAATGGATGTCAACAGTTACTGACTACAATCCTCACATTATCCTACCAACCCCACAAAAACAGACATTGTTTGAGGAACAGACCAAGAATAACAGGAAAACATCTGGCCAGTCTGTGGTCAACATGCCAGTTGAGATGTATGTCAGAGGCATATCACTGTCAGATGTCAAGTCACCTAGTAAATGCATGTCCAGATGAACCTTGACAATCTAGCAATCCTCCATGTGTATAACAGCACTAATGACATACAATCTGTACCCAATTCTGGAGCTTTGCCCTCCATGTTGTTGGGCTGTTTCCACATGTCCTGCCTGTGAGCTATTTTCACCTACTGTCTGTGAAGCTGTAGCCGCCACACCTCCATAATGTCCCCCACACAGCCAAGGAAAATGAGCAAGGCCCACATGAAGGGAGTCCCATATGTTGGAACTTCTTTGAGGCAGTCACCAAAGCCGTAGACGAGGGTAAGGTCATTCACACAGCCTATCTTGACCTAGACAAGGCATTCGACAACATCCCCCATTCTGGAATTATAGCTAAACTCACTAAACTAGGTATAAATCCCTACATCACAAGTAGGGTTGCCAACTGGCTCACTGACAGAACTCACACTGTAAAAATTGAAGACTCCAAATCGAACTTCAAACCAGTGACAAGTGGAGTACCACAGGGTTCATTCCTGGGACCTCTCCTGGTTGGTATCTACTTCTCTGAAGTACAGGCTAATACAGAAAGCCTTTGGCTAACACAATTCACAGATGACTGCAAACTAGGTGCCATGGTCAAGTCCCTAAATGGTGTGGACATCCTACAGAAGGGCCTCACTGAGACAGATGCCTGGTGTCAGAGCCATGGCCTCAAGCTCAATGATATAAAGTGCATTGCCATCCCCTTTGGTAAAAACTCTCTAGCCATGAACTACCAAATAGGCTGCAGTCTACTTAATGCTGAATGTGTGATAAGAGACCTTGGGACCCAGGTGGAAAGTAGTCTCTCCTTTGATAATCACATTGCCACAGTAGTCAGGAAATCCTTCTATGTGGCACACCTCATCACAAAAGGGTTCTCATTAAGGAAAAAAAGAGGTAATTGTTCCCTTCTACTTGACACTCATTAGACCCATTATAGAGTACAATGCCCCTTTTGGAATGTACCTCACAAGACATCTGCAGCAGCTGGAAAGGCCACAGTAGTACCTCACAAAGAGGATTACTGACCTCAAACAAATGCTCTACACTGACCATCTCAAAAAACTCCAGCTTTACTCCTTAGCATATCACCTACTCCAAGGTGATCTCTGCCTAACATACAAAGCTATGTCAAACCCAGAGCTGTTGGACATGCTACACCTAAAGAAATCCCAATCCCTCTGAGCTACATGCCCTAGGGACCTAAATTGTGTCACCACAATAAACAGGACATGCTGGAGGGATAGATTCCTGTCCCAGAGACTTCCCATACTCTGGAACAAGCTACCCATCTATGTCAAGCAAAGGTCCTCATTAGCACTCTTCGAGAAAAATCTTGATGAGTGGATGGGAAATAGGAAATGCACCCCGGGGATCACTTCTGTGGCTCTGCTCAGCAGGGGCACAGGAAAATAACTTTCTTGGGTGGCGTAAGCCAGGGAACCTTGTTGGCTAGACTTACTTAGGCCCTTGGGCCAATAGTCTAGTACCTACCTATGAACCTATGAACTTATGATCAGCAGTGTCCAGGCTCACACCACAATACTATGTGGGCACCTACATAGCTTTTTGACCTCAGAAATACCCGACAGAACAACATCATCCCCCTCAAGGTAGGCTGAATGCCTGTGGTGGACAGCAGCAATATACAACTGCCATCATAGGTGGAAATAATTGCAGGACGGGCCAAGAAAGAATAGGTTCCTCATTGGAAGCCATGTCACCTTGTTCTGCACAAGCAAATAAGGTCACAGGTGATGTTCCCTAAGGCTGTCTTTGAGTGCAAATTGGAGACATCCACCAAGGCAAATCACTAGGCCTTCCAGACGTGGGTCTGCAATTCCAGAGGCAACACACAGATCTGCTCTGTAGTGGTAGTCAATAACATTACATACACATATGCCATGGATATAGGCAACTGGCTGCAGACAGATGAAGTGTAAACATCAGCCCCCTGACCCCCCATGTACAGCACCTGCACCCTCTCCCCTCATGATCAGGAAGCAGGTTTGTCATGCCCTCTCAAAGGCAACACATAGAGTTCTCCATAGGCCTGATACCATTCCTGGCTGCATCTAACATGAACACAGACATGGGCTGTCAAACCCATTCTGCAGTATATTCAACCACAGCCTGAGCACCAATGTCATCCCATCTGCACAGAGGACAGACAGAAAGTTGATACAAAACAGGTTATGCATAAGCATTAATGTTCAGAAGTATACAAGTATGAAACTGAAATGCATGCCATTATGTCATGACAGCAGCCCTCATTGACATGGCCATAAACCTCAATACTCTTCATTTAATATAGTAATATAATATTAATATCCAATAGGCGATAAATAAAAATATACAGCTCAAATCCACAAACCAAAATAGTATAGTGGTCAGAGTCCTAGCTTTGCATGCAGGCGAACATGGTTTGAGTAATACAACAGGCAATCCAAATTTACATGCAAAGCAGTGTTAAAAGTGCAATGTTCATATTAAAATATGTGGTAAGCTATTTCTGTCACCCAGGGAAGTGTAGCTGTTGTAAAATGGACGTGTTAGTGCATATAACATGCGAAAACACCCATGTATACATGTGTCCCATACAGTATAGTTACACCCCTTGCTACTGTATTGAAAGCACATGTAGCCATGCCATGTAATGGAAATCATATACACTTACTAAATGAAGTAATTAGTGTGGTATATTATGAGAATGAACTGTGAGCAATCGTTAGCAATGCTCAGCTATGCTTAGCAGGTTTAACAACACATTTCTGTTGTCTTCACCCCTCTCTCTGGGGTTTGAGTGTCCAAATTCACCTTCAAATTATGTACAAATGCACAGCTGTTGCTGTCTAAGAAATGGGCAGCTATGGACCTTCCATACACCCATCCTGCACTTCCGTAGCTATCTTTCATATTGTTCTTCCCTCTGTGTGCCCCTTTTCCAGTAATTTCCTATCACCCCTTTTTCTTTTTTTAAAATAATTAGTGTGGGTGTAAGTGTGAGTAAGAGCAACAAAGTTATCAGCACTGCCAGGTCTTTAAACCAGGTCCCTGTACACCACAGCCAGAGCAATGTAACACTACACCATTTGAACTGTAGGAATTGCATTTGATTTTTCTAAGATATGTTCATTCAACAGTAGGGAAAAGCTTCCGTAGAATCAGTCAGGTTTCATATTTATACATATACACATATATATATGTATGGATATATATATATATGTATATATATATATATACATATATATATGTATACATATATATATATATATATATATATATATATATATATATATGTATATATATATATATATATATATATATATATATATATATATATATATATATATATATATATATATATATATATATACATATATATATATATATATATATATATATATATATATACATATATATATATATATATATATATATATATATATAGACAAATATATACATAATAGAAACAGTGATATACATATAAAATAAACACACACACACACAAACACACACACACACAAACACACACACACACACACACACACACACACACACACACACACACACACACACACACACACACACACACACACACATATATATATATATATATATATATATAAAGAAACTATACCTATATAGAAAAACAAAACAAACATATATATATATATATATATATATATATATATATATATATATATATATATATATATATATACACACTCATAACTTGTAGTGGAGTCATATCTCAGAACCATAACTACCAACCCCATATTGCAAGAAATCTGGCCCAAGGCTGTCCAAATGGGGGGACAATGGGACCAAACTAGTGACATATTTCAAATATCGCTCTTATAAATGTAGAATGTTGCCAAAGTGACAGACTTTGCTTCAGCATATATGCTCTGAAGGATGTCAGTTCTGAAATTGAAATATATGTCATCATTTACTGTCAGAAATCCTCAGATCATCACAGTGATTTACCAGGGATATGAAAATAATGCATCTGTGGAACAGACCAGAAATATGAGCAATAAACACAGACATACTGCAACAATCCAGACAATCCTGAAGTAGGCTCAGAACCCCTTATTGCAATGAACCTGGGCCAGGCTTGACAAATTTGGGGGAGAAAGCCATGGAAATAGGGACATATCTGAAATACTGGAGTAGATAAGCTGACGCAGTTGTTGCAGTAATACCCTCATGTCTGTCCTAACATATATTGATTGAAATAGCACAAGTCCAACACTAAGTTACCTCCCACTAGTTAGTGACTGAAATCCTCACATCAGCCCACTGATGTGTTAGAAATACACAACACATATGGGGACCAGGCAACTCTACATCCTACAAATATCTGGACATAACATCACATTAGGGAAACTGCACTCAGCTGCTAAGCATGTCACCAAGCACTGTCCAAACTACAGTTAGACTGACATAACACCAACCCAAATCTGCCAGGGGGAATTACACATATATTGGCAAATACATCAGGCACTACAGGGATGTCAAAGCAGTGAAAAGCAGACACCAGTGTGAAAGTGTATACCCACAACCAATTCAACCACAGTCAAGAGTGACATACCAGTAAGCCAAAGGAACAGTACAGTATAAGGACTGTAGGAACAAAAATATCTCAACATGTTTGCCACTCGCAGACTACCTCCACATATACTGGCCCAATTCACAGTGTACTAAAATGCCTGACTGTGTTATGGGGCATGTCTCAGTCTGCCCCTACAAACATATGCAGCTGATAGACCAGCATAAACAAGAGCAGCATGCACAGGCAGATAGAAAAGGAGCCATAACACATACATCCACGCCCCTCCCTACACAGGCCAAATAACATTGACACAATACACTGCTACATAATCCTGATGGCCTGTCAACAATTGCCAGAAGTACAAAGACCTCTCAACTGTACAGAGTCCCACAGAATGCCCAGGCTTTCCCCTCATATATAAGGCCTCTTCCACATAACATGTCTAGCAGTCTGATACATCACTGGGATAATGTTAGCTATCTAGGCACTAAATAACCATATACCATACCTATGAATCTCTTACTGCATGACATCTGGACAAAGCCTGACATAATTGTGGGACAGAGGCCCAAAACTAGGGGCATATTTGAAATATCGCTGTTATAAACTGAGAATGTTACTGTTGTAACAGGGTTAGCTGTAACACATCTTTTCTGAGGGATATGATGTAAGAAACACAAATGGATGTTAGCTTTTGCTGACTGCAATCCCCATAGTATGCTACTAATTTTCCAAAGACAAAAAAATGTCTGAGAAACACACCAAACATAGGAGTCCAAATTCTAGCCATTCTGTGGATAGCCCTACAGGTGAGATTTAAGTCAAACACATAACACTGTCAGAGTTAAAATCACACAGGAACTCCATGTCCACACAGACCTTGTTAGACTAGCATTAATTAAAATGTATAACAGCAATACTTACATTCTGTCCCTATGTCTGGAACATTCTCCCCCAATCTGTTGGCCTGTCTCCACAGTTTTGGTTGTAAGAGATATTTCCAAATACCCTCTGTGAAGCTGTTGTTCACACACCTCCATGAAGTTCTCCTCACTGGCAAGGAAAAGGGCCAATGTTCACATGATGTACTCAATGATAGGAGTGTGTTGCCATGCCATTGGCTTAATAACAAAACAGCTGTCCTGCATGCAATTATCAAGTGGGGACACCATTTGGTGCTCGGGCTATCAGCTGTTCATGAGCATTACCTACAAAAGGCAAGCTGCTGCCTATGCAAAACAGATGAACACCCTATGTACTTGAGAGAGAGAGACAGAGAGAGAGAGAAAAATAGCAAAAGGAAAAATAAAAACCAAGTAGGACATAACCACCTACACTTGAATAAAATAAACAGTTATGTCAAACAAGTAAGCATGTAATGGACTGCAGTAGGTGGTATGTAAGAATGGGAAATAGGAACTTTAACATATATGTCTCAACAAGACATGCTGTACTGATATATTGCTGATCAGAACCTATGGTCATAGCATCTGGGTCTGTCTGTAGTGACATAGATCATAGGTGAGGCCCCTGAGTCACCCCAGGAAAGGATGGCTCATATCTTACTTGTGAATACAACTAGGATATACTTGGTTGTCTCGGAAATGTGAGAGACCTATACATGGTATTTGCATGGAAAAGTACTGCTGCACATGTGTGTGTTGAACTGCATGTGATATACTGAGCTTATACCATTAAGCTGTCCAGTGTTATGCACACTGACCATATGCGTGCCTCATATTTGTAGTCATACAGTTGTGTTATGTCTGGCAAAGTATTGGCAAATCTGTAAAAACTGACATTACATCTCCTTCTTTTTCTTCTGGCTGTTCCCATTAAGGGGTTGCCACAGGGGATCATCTGTTGCCATTTCTACCTGCCCTCTGCATCCTGCTCTGTCACATCAACCACCTGCATGTCCTCTGTCACCACATCCAGGAATCTTATCTGAGGCCTTCCTCTTTTCCTCTTACCTGGCAGCTTCATCCTTACCATCCTTTTCCCAATATACTCAGATCCCTCTGCAGCACATGTCCAAACTGATGTAATCTTGCCTCTCTGCCTTTGTCTCAAAACTGTCCAACATGGGCTAACCCTGTCATATATACACATTGCTAATCCTGTCCACCCTCATCACAACCAGTGCAAATCCTAACATCTGTAACTCTGCCACATTCAACTCTGACTCCTGCCTTTTTGTCAGTGACACTGTCTCAAACCCATATAACATAGCTGGTCTCACTACCCTGTTGTAGACCTTCCCTTTCACTTTTACTGGTACTCGTCTGTCACAAATCAGTACTGACATTCTTCTCCACCCACTCCATCTTGCCTGTACTCTCTTCTTCACCTGTCCACCACAGTCGTCATTACTCTGAAATGTTGATCCCAACCATTTAGACTCATCCACCTTTGCCAACCCTACTCCCTGCATCATCAACATTCCACTACCCTCCCTCTCATTCACACACAGATATTTTGTCTTAGTCCTGCTGACTTTCATTCCTCTCCTCTCTACAGTATATCTCCACTTCTACAGGGTCTCCTAAATCTGTACCCTACTCACAGTACAGATCACAATGTCATCTGCAAACATCATAGTCAACAGGGACTCCAATATGATCTTGTCTGTCAACCTGTCCATTACCATTGCAAATAAAAAAGGGCTCACAGTTGATCCCTGATGTCATCCCACCTCCACCTTAAAATGCATCTGTTACTCCCACCGCAGGCCTCACCACTGTCACACCACCCTTGTAAATATCCTGTACCAGTTTTACCATACCTCTCAACCTGGAAACATCAAAAATCTGGACAAAGGCCCATGAAAAATAGGTACAAATCTGTATGCTGATTAACATATAATGTTCATACATAATTATTTAATACCACCCACTCCAGAATTGTGAAATACCAACATTTTAATGCAAATTGAAGAACAGACAAAATATTAAGCACACAAAATAACCAGAGCAATATTGTTTTATTTATATTAGCATTTGAACTTGCAGGTTGGACCTAATTAAAAATAAAAAAGAGAGATACTACCAATTAGTATACCTAATTTCATATATAAGCCATGGAAGTATAATGAGAATTTTATATTTAAGTACTTAAAATGCAGGTGGTAAATGAAGCAAAACTAGTAGCCTATAAAGTAACAGCACTACCAAATTCTTCTGCTACTAAACTACTAAATTCGATAATGACACCAGGACAAAAAAATGACCACAGATCAATGACAGTTAAGGCTATGAGCTGCTAATGTGTATCACCTTGTAGCCCTGGGTTTTATTCCCTCAGTCCTTATTTACATACTCTTTTTCTTAGCTTTGAGAAACCCATTAACCAAGCAATAGTGATGTGTTGTTGCCCGCAGAAAGGTATTTGCAACTTGGGCGCTGACCTTATTAACAAGTGAATAAAATATAAAGCAAGTGAATAAAATACAAATAATGCAAACATGGATGTACACACGCAAACATGAGCATGCAACTGTAGTTACATTCCATCACATATCCACAGTCTAAGTACACATTTTGCTATATTAAAATTTATGCAAAGCAGCATACAGAAACACAAGTATTTACCAAATGCAATGAACAGAATCATAGATTATAGTGCACTCCTAATGTCAAAAGGTCATCTAACTGTAAAAATGGAAATGTCACACACACACACACACACACACACACACACATACAACTAAAGTTGTCAAGTGCAATTAAAAAGTTCAGTAGGATTTTTTTTTTCTTTTAACTTCATAGGGATGCCATTCTATGAGAAAACAGTGTGCTTAAACTGTGGTGTACATATATGAGACTACCACTAGTTTAAACATTGTCAGATTAGAAAATAGTAAAAACGTTCTGCTTCCCAACTAAATCACACACCAATTCTGTGAAAAATGTATAACTGAACCCAATGATTCAAGACAGTAATAGTCATAATCAGTTGCCATTGATTCTAATAATGGTTCAATATTCATACAACACAAGTAAATAAAATATGCACTGGATGCATCCCAGTGAGGTTTTCTCCCAACAAACAAGTAAGGTAACTCAATAAACAGCTAAGACAACATTAGAAGAATATTGTGGCAAGTATAAGAGAAAAAGAGCCTGAAATGGGAAAATGGAACTTGTTACACATATTTGAGATGTAAAATACTTCCTCTACCAGCACGTACATATTGCTGGCAAATTATTTACATCAAAATAATAAATTCTATATATTCCAAAAAAAAAATACAAAGCAATTCAACAGATGGCCCATTCTCTGAGTGTAGTAATGCCCACCAGGGTGGGCCTTACCAGGGAATTAATTCTGATAATGCTCAACCCCTCAAGCATTATTACCTGCATACCTGCATACGATTCCAAAATCTACAGTATATTCCTTATTCCTTTGATTTAATGACTAAACTCAGTGCTAAACACCAGAGAGAATTTCCACTTTGGCTACACTTTCACACATCTTTAATGGGGGATATACATGTACTACTGTCACAGATAAATTATACAAAACTATCATGAAATCTAAAGGAAACTGAGCACTCTGCTATAAAAATGTCATCCATACAGCATATCACTGAGAACTATAAAAACTCAAACTATAACTAACTGTAGTTAATAAACTAAAAGTAAGACACATGAACTGAAAGATTACCTACACACTGTCTAAACTCTGCTAATTTGAAGAAATGCCTACCATGATCTGCTCTTACTTGCTGAAGGCTCACTTCCTGTTATTGTGTTTAATAAACGTTAAGTTGTTGTGTCTATCGGCTTTTCCCGGTTAGGGGTCGCCACAGCAGAACTCCGATCCGCTAATGATTGGCAGTAGATTTTTACATGCTGGCTTGCCAGGCCTAATGCACAACCTTCAATGAAGGGACACCCATTCACACATGTCGCCACACAGAAGACGCTCTAACTGAGAATCGAACGGGCAATGTCTAACTGTGAGGCAACAATGCTACCGCAGCACCACCACCACAGTGCTGTTTAATAAATCTTAAGTGATGGCATTAAAACTGTGCTAAATTGCTATATGCCTGCCCTTACTTGTATAAAAAATGTTTTACTTAATTTTCATAGATTATAACCTCCACTGTGAAATACAACTCCACAGGTCATAAGCAAGGCTACATAGTGTTTATGACTGTTAGATGTTAAAAGACTGTCACTCTTTTTCTTAGGTTTTGTGACTACAAAACAAGCCAAAGGTTCAAAATAAAATTAGTTAGTCCTCCCTTCCCTATTGATATACTCATTGCAGGGCTGTCTTCTACAGCACTAAAACTTGGTAATTTATTTACATTAGATTTATTGTGTTGGTATTCGGTGCAATAAACTCTTAACTATTCACAAATTACTATAGGTATCAAGCTTTTTCCACATGTTCACTGATGGTAACCATTTGAAATGCTGAGACTCTTTTGTGCGAGTCCTGAAATGCAGAGACTAAATGAGTGAACATGTAGACTTATAAACATTGAGGCCAAGATTATCATTCTTCATAATTTTCCAAACCATAAAGACAAAAAAAAATGCTCAGTAAACCTTGACAAAAACAGATGCATGAAAACTACAGGAGAAAGGTACTGGAGATATGAAAGTGATATCCCGGTTATAGATTTCAGAGGCAAATAGCCAAGTCTTTAGTCTACTGAAGAGTTTGAATAGGCCATCATTTCTTTTTGAGCCATTCACTTTCTTTTCTTGGATCTTGACTGCTGGACTAAGTAAAAAAACGATGGTGCGGCTATGCGGTAACGGCTACGCGGTAACAGTTTCAAGAATCAATGTTCATACTGCCTTTGCGGTTATGGCTTAATTGCTTTTATCTGCTCTTTTTCTTTATATTTTCCCTTGATGAGTTATTCAGTTTGATAAAAAGTGATCATGACATGTGATAATGCTTTGCTCGACTTTGTCTTTAAGAAGACCTGTTATGAAGGTACATTTTCACATTAGCAAATTTGGCAGGTTTTAGTGCATCTAACTTCCACTGCCAGAGTTTTCAGATACTCTTAAGTTAATAGTTCAGATACGGCCCTCAGCATTTCTGGCTTGCTTCCTACCAACCTATTTTGCTTCCCTTGTTAAAACAGTAATACATTCAGAAAAAAAATCTGTTTCTTTTATGCATGTTGACTTTACTGATCACATTCACATCACAAAGCAAAGTGTCGTTAACTGTTTTTAAAAATAAAAGAAGTGTGCAGGCTGCAGCAGATTTCAGAATCATTTCAGATTCCTTTGCTGCAGTTTGTATTAGGCTGGCAATGGCATACATACGCATTTCTCTTTTTTGCTTACTTGGAGGTTGAGGAGCTAAATTTTCTCATCCTGTAAATAGGGGAGGGCAGAACAGAAGTTAACTAACTTGTAGTGTGCCGTCCACTCCACTCTGCTGTTACTGCTGGTTGGTGGTATTATTCCAGCTTTAAAATTAACAGTCCCACTGTCTGAGATGAGATAAGCAGTCTACCTCACAAAGCTGACAATGCAGGGTGATGTAAGCCATGCATTTGAAGTAGAAAAAAAATGTAAAAAAATCAGGAATTAAAGGGGCCACTCAGGAATTTGTGACACCCCATTATTTTGCCCTCAAAACCTGAAAATACCAAGGAATTCAGTACGGTTGAGAGGTATGTGTCTTACATATATCTCTGACACTCATGACTTCCTCACACAATACCACAACTCTCCTCTAGGTAGCCTGTCATATGCTTTCTCTATGTCCAGAAAGACACAAAGCAACTCCTGACCTTCTCTGTACATCGCAACTCTAGTATTCTTACCTGGCATGACAATATACTGCTGACCACTACTCATCACTGGCCTGCTTAATCTAGCTTCCACTACTCTTTCCCATGACTTCATGCTGTGACTGATTAATATTATCCCTCTGTAGTTACTACAGCTCTGTACATCAACCTTATTCTTAAAATGGTACACAAACACTTTATCTTCACTCCACATGCAACCTCTCACTTTCCAAGATATCATTAAACAATCTGGTGAAAAACACCACTGCCATTTCCCCTAAACACCTCTATGCTACCACAGGTATGTCATGTGGACCAACAGGCTTTCCAGTATTCATCCTTTTTATAGCTATCCTTACTTCCTCCTTGGTAAGCCATTGCACTTCCTGATTTACCATACCCACATCATCCAACCATCTCTCGCTCATTCTCTTCATTCATCAGCCTTTCAAAGCACTCTGTCCATCTGCTCAACACACACTCTCCTCACTTGTGAGTACATTTCCCTCATTTTCTTTTATCACCCTTATCTGCTGCACATCTTTTCTAGCTCAGTCCCTCTGCCTAGACAACTGGTACTAGTCCTTTCATCCCTCTTTAGTATCCAACCTGTCATACAAGTTGTCATATGCCTCATCCTTAGCCTTTGCCACCTCTCTCTTTGCCATGCACCTCATCTCCTTATACTCCTGTCTACTTTCCTCATCTGTTTGGTAATCCCATTCCTTCATCTCCAACCTTTTTCTCTGTATACTGTCCTGTACTTCCTCAGTCCACCACCAGGTGTCCTTGTACTCCTTCCTCCTTCCACATGTCACACCATGCACCTTTATTGTCATCTCCCTTACTAGCTTTGCTGTACTTACAGAGAAATTTGGTAAATTGTCACTGCCACCCAGTACCTGTCTTAACTCTTCCCTGAACTCCACCTCACAATCACCCTTTTCCAGTTCCCACCATTTGGATCTTAGTGCTGCCCTCACATTTCTCCTCTACTTGATCATCAATGTCATCTTACAGACCAACAGTCTCTGCTGCCTAACTACACTGTCCCCTGTCACCACTTTACAGTCTCCAATCTCCTTCAAACTGGTCCTCCTACATTGGATATATTCCACATGTTTGCATCTCCCTCCACTCTTGTATGTCACGCTATGCTCCTCCCTCTTGTTATAGTATGTATTCACTACAGCCATGTCTATCCTTTTTGAAAAATCCACTACCATCTCACTGTATGCATTCCTTTGCTTAACACCATACATACCCATCTCTTCATCATCCCCTCTGTTCCCTTCACTAACATGGCCATTGAAATCTGTTGCAATCACCACTCTCTCACCCTTGGGTACATTCATCACCACATCATCCAACTGACTTCACATTTCTCTTTCTTATCCATCGCACAAGCAACTTGCATAGCATACACACTAACAACATTTATCATTACACCATCCATTTCCAGATTCATAAACATCACTCTATCAGACACTCATGTCATCCTCCAAAAACACCCTTGGCATACTCTTCCATCAGGATAACCCCTACCTCCTTTCCCCTCCCATCCACACCCTGATAGCACAATTGTAACCTGCCTCCGATACACCTAGCCATGCTCCACTTACATCTGGTCTCTTGCACACACAATATATTCACCTTCCACTGGCCATCATATCAGTTAGCTCTATCCCTATACCAGTCATACTGCCAACATTAAAAGTCTTACCCTCACTACCACACTCCTAGCCTTTCTCCTCTCTTCCTGCCATATAGTGTTGGACATCCTCTGGGGTATGTCCATCAATGCAAAGGCTACTGTGCTATTGAATGATTTGAGTGTGTTACAGCAATATTAAGACAGTATCACTAATTTTGTCCCATTGCCCCCATGTATGTGTGGCGTCCTACAGATGTCCTGCTCTAATGGGTTGAGAGGGATGACTGGGCAGTAAGAGTGTGAATACAGTGTGCCATACTGACATAGAACAGAAATGTATATCAGGTATTACCTATGCACATGTCAATATGGGTAGGTGTGTCTGGCTGCCTCATAACAACAGACATGGGGATGCAAAATGTCAGTTAAATAAGCTGTACATGTTGTACAGGTGTGTAATCTTTGTTATTGTGCATCCAACAGAGTGACATTTCTACAGCTACTTGTTGTTGTATTGCCCTGACACAGCCATGAGTACTACAATAAGCATGATTATCTGTTTAAAATTGGAGAGGTGTCCAATTCTGTTATGACTGTGTGTCCATGCCTACTACAAACAGCTTTATGAACACCAACATAGCTGTACAGACTCAGCAATTCCTTACTTGTAAAACCTGCCTCCATCAAAGTAGAGTAATCCACTTTGCTGGACAGAAGCAATACACAAACCACAGACGTGGTCCCTATATTGGCTGTACAGGGCAAATTAGGAGCTGGCACCGACTTGGCATCAAGTCAGCCTTTGTCTGATCAAGCATATAAGGGCATGGGTGGAGTACTGTTAGGCTAACTATGAGTACAAATTGGACACATCCACCAAGGCCAATCATAAGGCCATCTTTGCATATGTCTGCGATCTCAGAGGCAACAAACCAACCCACCCTGTAATGGTGGTCAGTCAGACCACATACACACACAACATAGTTATAGCCAACCTGCTGCAGATAGGTTTAGAACATACATCACCCCCTGGCTCAGCATCACTATAGACAGATATGCACAGCACCCACATCCCTCCTCTCATCACCAGTGAGCAGGTACATATTGCCTACTGAAAGGCAACAAACGTAAGTATCCATGAGACCTGATAACATCCCTGTCCATATCCTACATGAACTCAGGCATGTGCTCCCAGTTCCATTACACATTGTAGTCACACCAAGCCTTGGCACCATCCACACCTCATCCATATGGAAGATGACCAATGTCATCCCTCTACACTGACATGAATGAGGAGTAGAGGATTATGAAATTAACTAGCCCTCAAGGGAGGAATATGACACATCAGGACCAGCAGTACAATGCAAGCAGACACACCGCTGATAGATTACAGGGGTATGTTGTGGTTGTGAGTGGTGGCTACTGGTATTCAATGTAGCTGTGCAGATTCTGTATATACTATTGCCAAATGTATGAGGTCCTGTAATGTGTTTCCTTTTTATGTCTTCCAGGTGCAAGATTGCATCAGCAAAGGTCTACTTTCTCAGCAACTGAGACAAATATAATTATAGAAGCCATACTATAGAACCATATTATAATGTTTGGCCAGAGCCAGCAACATCTGCAGGAGAGGATCGGCCTGTGGGACAACCTTGTTCACAGGGTAAATGATGATGGCCTGCATGCACATACATACAAGCAGGTCTGGTATCGTGCAAATGACCTCATACGCCATGGCCGGCAGAGGGCTGCTGCAGTGGCCAGGGACCGCACAGGTGGGGTGCCCAGCCATGCAGCTCCCACTGACACCCACCGAGGAGCTCCTTGGCATCCTTGGGGCACCCATCCCAGTACAACATCAGGGTACAAACCCCCCACATGCTGGAGGTGGGTGGCACTGAGACAATGGCTGAGGAGTGTGCAGGTAAGGCCCCAGTGGAGATTACTAGACTAGTATAGCAGACATACTTGTATTTGTATAGTATTTATGTGGGATTCCTCCTCGACCACAAATCCACTCTCCTTTGACTTCCAGCCTGTATCTACATCAACCATCAGATCTTTAATTAACAAACTAAAACCCACTATGCTAGCAGCTGATCTCCTTCCACCAGACTATCTACAGAAAGAGGCAGATGCCATTGCATACCCTATTTCTATTATTATAAACTGAACCTTGTCTGAAGCCACCATCCCCTCTGTCTGGAAGGTTTCCCACGTTATTCCTCTCCATAAAGGAGGGAACTCTTTAGACTTCTCAAACTACAGACCAATGGCCATACTATCACCGCTAGCCAAAATAATGGAAAAATGCATCCATAACCAATTAATGCACTATCTCACTCAGAATAAACTACTGACCAACTCTCAGCATGACTTTAGGAAAAACCACAGCACCACCTCATCCCTCCTATCCTTCTCTAACTCCATTAACCTCAACCAAAACAATAACACACTTATCTCAGCTCTTTTCCTAGATCTCTCTAAGGCCTTTGATATGGTCAACCAACAACTACTTACCCATACCCTGAAGAAACTGTCACTAAATAACTGTGTGATTAAATGGTTCCAATCTTACCTGTCTGACAGACAACAAGCAGTATTATGGCAGATTATACCATGACCCCCCCCCCCATTAATATTCCAAAATGTGCACTCTGATTGGCCAGCTTGCACATTGTAAATCGACTTATACTAATGGAAAAAGGTCCGGTCACCCGGACTTTTTCCATTAGTATAAGTCTCTTTTAAAACACTGTCTCGCTATGTTAAAAGAGTTTAACATAGCGACACAGGTTTAAAAAAAGCAAAGGAGATCTCCGTTGCTTTTTTTAAAGCTGTCTCGCTATGTTAAACTCCTTTAACATAGCGACACAGTGTGTAAAAAGCAACGGAGATCTTGCTTTCTCCGTTGCTTTTTAAACCTGTCTCGCTATGTTAAATGGGTTTAACATGGAGACAGCTTTAAAATAAGCAACAGAGATGTCCGTTGCTTATTTTAAAGCTGTCTCACTATGTTAAACCCATTTAACATAGCAAGACAGGTTTAAAAAAAAAAAAGCAATGGAGAAAGCAAGATCTCCATTGCTTTTCGCTATGTTAAATGGGTTTAACATAGCGAGACAGCTTTAAAATAAGCAACAGACATCTCTGTTGTTTATTTTAAAGCTGTCTCGCTATGTTAAACCCATTTAACATAGCAAAACAGTAAAAAGCAACGGAGATCTTGCTATCTCCGTTGCTTTTTACTGTTTCGCTATGTTAAATGGGTTTAACATAGTGAGACAGCTTTAAAATAAGCAACGGACATCTCCGTTGCTTATTTTAAAGCTGTCTCGCTATGTTAAACCCATTTAACATAGCGGAACAGTAAAAGCAACAGAGATCTTGCTTTCCCGTTGCTTTTGGCCACAGCTCTGATGTATTGCATAGACATGCAGTACATCAGAACTGCTGATACCAGACAGCTGCAGAAGGGCAGCAAAGAGGCATTATACAATGCCATTATTTAAGAAAAGTAATTATTTCTTTTCTTAAATAATGTCATAGTATAATAGCAATAACCACTTCTGGGTGTAATGCGGGATTTACCCACGGTTGTCTTTGTTTGGTCCCGAGGGCGCCTCGGGACCAAACCACGCCAACCGTGGGTAAATCCCACATTACCCACACCCAGGCGTGGCTTATTGCTATAATATAATATCAACTCATCTACCCATCACACTAGGAGTCCCCACAAGGCTCCATACTAGGACCACTTCTCTTCTCAGTCTTTATCAATGACCTATCCACAATCACTCCCAAGGCCACCTGCATCCAATACGTGGATGACTCCACTTTAATCTGTGCAGCCTCCTCCTCAACTGAGCTGATGACTCTAACCCAGAATACTTTCAATGATGTTGAAAAATGGTTTGTAAACCATCAGCTTATTTTAAACCCCAACAAAACTAAACTGCTAATTTTTTCCCCCACCTGTAAGTCCTCTTCACCATTCTTTACTATAAGATCCAATAATGGCACACTTATATCCCCAGATGTTCACACCAAACTCCTAGGGTCACAGTCGACAATACCCTAAAATATGATATGTCAATCAAACCATCAAAAACGTCAACAAAAAACTGGGCTCCCTCTATAGGATCAAACCTTTCTTCACTCCATTTGCAGGAACTTCTATTGCTTGCTCTCACTTACTGTCTACCCTTTTCTATGCCTCCCCCCTTTTCACTAACTTGAATAAAACCACTCTTAGCAAACTTGCAAGCTGTTGCAACCATATTGCTAGATTTGCTATAGGTACAACCTTTAGGACTCACCACTGTATCAACTTAACTCAACTAGGTTGGCTTGAATGGACTAGTCTTCTCCAATACAACCAACTTATAATAGCCAACAAAGTTCTAAACCACCCCGATAAGACACCAGCACTAAACACGATCATTAATCCCTACAGCAACCTGAGGTCACTGTGCTCTGCTGACAAACTGTTGGTTCAAACAACCAAAAGCATAAATGTGGCTAGTGACTCTCTATTTGCCAACTTTGTAGGCAAAACTTGGTACTCTCTACCTGCTGAACTTAGTCTCCAACCCTCTCTAACTCAGTTAAAAAAAAAGCCTCAAACTACACTTTCGAATGCACTGGCAATGTACCTGTTCAAAACCTGACTAACACCCACTCTCTGGTATTGGATATCTTGCCTAATTAAATCTGTCATTTGACTCAAATGTATATGACTTTGCTTTGTGGCATATCAAGAGCTCATTAAGGGATAAAATCCTTATCTGTGTGAAACCCTGTGTGAAACTCTCAGTTGCCTACCATGTTCTATAAATGTTTCTAACCTTACTGAAGACTATAAACTATGTTAATTTGTAAATGTTACTAATGTAATGTAATCTACTAACTTGGAGCTTTTCTCCCCGGGCCTCCACTGAAAATGGACATATATCCAGTCGGACCATCCCGGTAAACAAATGTAAAATAAATAAATAAATAATAAATGTGTCAGGTCAGATGGGGTTTTCTAATGCAAAGGCATGCACATCTATGGTGAAGGACAGTAAGTTGTGTAGTATTGGGGGTTGTACTGTAAATGTGCGGACATGCTGCATCCATCCTGTACCAATGCCACATGTGAGTCTACTGACAATACTTCTCTCACACAGCTACCTAGGTCCATCCAGTCTGCATGTAGGATGGCAGCCTGAAGCTGGTGAGTATGGGATTGTTCAGTTGTGGTTTGCCAAAACCCCAGGCATGTGAAGGCCATACAATGTGCCATGCACAAAACTGTCACTCATAGCCTTATTGCTTTATGTGCATGTTCGCTTGTGGTGGAGTTAACTGCATTGCATCACAGTGGTCACCAAAGGGGCCTATCTGAAGAGAATGTAACATCCCTGTAGCATACCTCACAACCAATCAGTGCTAGACTTCTGGGCAGAGACCAACAAAATGGGGGGACAAACGGCCTAAGATAGGGACATATGTGAAACATTACTCTCATACAGCCAGGAGATATACAGCAACACTGAGGGAGTTGCAGGAATCTCTTGCAAGTACTGATATTGTGTACTACGTGTGAGAACACTCTTCCACATTCTGCATAGGTCTGGCCTATGGGGTATTGTCAGAAGATGGAAGCATTTCCCCACACCAAAAAACATCCAGGGGTGGATACAATTTGCAATACAGCACATCAAGTCTCCCAAAGGCATGTGTGAAAATGTGTTATGGTGTAATGAAACTATGGATCAACCTCACAGCCACAATATCAAAAGTTATGTGTGGTTCACAAGCAACACCCCTCTTAACCTGAACACCAACATCCCCATAGTGAATCATGCTGGTGGCAGTGGCCTGCTGTGGGGATGCTGTTCCAAAGCCAGAACTGGTCCTGTAGTCATGGTGGTGGGAATTCTGAACAGTTCCAAATAACACCTACATCTGGCTCAAATCCATCAGGTATCTACAAGAACTCTGAGGATGGGGAGGTGTGTCAGCCTTCAACATAACAAAGACCCAAAGTATACATCCAAAGTTACTTAAGAAAGGCTCCACCTGAACACACTAATGGTCATGAATTAGCCCAGCCAGAGCCTAGACATACACCAGATAGACAAACCCCAGTGTGCCCTAATGAGGGCTGTCCACATGAGCTGCCCTTGCAATCTGACAGAGTTGGGTGACCTTTGCATGAAAGAGTGGCTAAATAATGTCAAATCAAGCTGTGCCATGCTGATAGACACCTTCACAAGAAGAGTGAATGTCGTAAGTCACTTGCAAGGTGCTTCAACAAAGTATCATTTTGAGGGTGTGCACACTTATGCAACCACCATATTGTACATATTGCAGTCATTATATTTTACACGTAACACATTTGTTTGTTTATCAATTGGATTGCACAGGTCATATGTCACATGAAAGGTGGGTAACATATTTAAATGCATTATTGAGGTGTCATCTCATATATTACAAGAATATGGCTTGTTAACAGGGTTGTGTACACTTATCATATCCACTGTAAGCTTAGAAGGTTGGTGGTGTAACAGGAATTGTGTGACCATACATTTACTGCTGGTTTGGAGGTCTGACACTCAAATGTATGTCATTAATCAGTGATGTCACTCCTCAGATCATCCCAGATATGTATCATAGAAACACAGGGGTTATGAGAAACAGAGCAAACATATGAGCCAGACATCTACACATCGTGCAAGGATCTGTACAGTTGTGAGGTATGTTCTGTAGTACTTGTCACTGTGCTATACAGGTGAACAGCAATGATGTGTACATGGGTGCAGTCTGTGCTGGGGAAGGGCCATCACCTAATAACACTAATCACGTATCCCAGAGCTCTATATTGTTAGTTACATGTAATAAAACTGACTGCAATGCATGATGCTGAGGGCCGTGTGTCATGCATGTCACCATTTGGGTAATGTGTGGTCTGTGTAGCAGATTTGTGCCACCTCACCTGTAAGTGTGTGTGTGTGTGTGTGTGTGTGTGTGTGTGTGTGTGTGTGTGTGTGTGTGTGTGTGTGTGTGTGTGTGTGTGTGTGTGTGTGTGTACCAGCCAACCTCAAAGTGCAAGTATTAATATACATATGTTGTCTTCCCATCACAGGTGGTGATGGGTTTTGGGGTCCCTCCTGCTTGGAAATTGATGACATTATCTCTGCAGACTCTGACAATGATGATAGGAATAGTGAGGTACAGGTGGGGTTGTCAGGGGCTGAATCTGTGCCATTGGTTGGCATCCAACTCTTGTCCACACCATCCCCGCACAAAGTGACAATGCCCACATATACCCCATCACCAGTGGCCACAGATGATGGACAGTTGGCAGGTGGTGGCATTGAACAGGCTAGTGTGGTGACTATGGCAGGTGTGAGTGTAAACACTGGCCATAGCCAGAGTGCAGACGAGGTCCCACACAGGTGAATGGACAGGGGTGCTTGCAGGAGGGCCACTGCTTGTCAATATGCTGTCACAAGTGCCACACCAGGAGGCACCAGATGCATATTTTGGGCTGTCATGGATGCACAGGCATGTAGTGAACACCACATCAGACAAATACACAGGGTGGTGGATGCAAATCTTCCTGATTTATGTGGAGACATACATGACCTCATTGAGGCCACACATCAAAATACTGAGGTCATGAATACACAGTGGGGTGAGACCTTGGCAATCCTTGACTGAGGCATGTCTGTGCTACAACATGTGGTGGGAGATAGGCATCGGCCATGTGGATGTAGGTCAGCACCGACAAGAGCTGAGAGTCTACAGGGCCATGCACCTTCACACTCCTGTAGTGGCAGTGACACCAGCACTACTGAAGGGGGTTGTTGTCCACATCACACCGGAGCAGGCCATGGGCACATGGTCCTGTCTGGTCCCTTCAGGGGCATGGATCCAGCAGACAGCAGTCACCATCAGGAAGCAGTACTGCATCTGGCCTTGGGCCAGGTGGTGCCAGTAATACCCCTGGCAGGACCAGTTCCCATGTCCATGGCTGGAGACAGTGAACTGGACACCCTGCCATGTACGGTCCACAGCTGTCCAATGTACCCCTGTGTAGAGCAGCCACATGGCATGACTGTGTGCATACATACACACACACATCTGTATCACAGACTGGTCACCTCCAGACACACACAGAACCTCTGCACAGTCCATCTATTTGATACCCCTCCAAACACACACATACATAATGTCAACCATATGGCACAGCCTAGGCCTCTGGCAAACTCACACCACACCCTGTGCATATGAGGATACCTGTGCCACATCCCTTTCATCCATATCATGGATGCAGGGACATGCTAATATGGGTCTGATGCACAGGGTGAATATAGTACAGTGTAGCTATGTAATACTATGTAAGGTGATGTTTGCGCCACATCCCTGTCATCCATATCATGGAAGCAAGGACATGCTAATATGGGTCTGATGCACAGGGTGAATATAGTACAGTGTAGCTATGTAATACTATGTAAGGTGATGTCTGCTTGCATTTGTTATGGGTACACATACAGGTGTGTGTACCTTTTTAGCCAGGATGGATTATTGCTGTTAGTGCCACCAACTGAATGTAGTCTGACATTCTGTATTCTGTTTGTGTTCCAGGTGTCTGTGTGTCTGCAGGCTTTGGTCCTGCAGATATTCCCAAGAGGGAGTATGGCAGAGTGGTAATACACTGACCATGTCATAGGCAAGGTACAGCTTTATATGTGCATGTACCAGGTGTGTAAGCATGCAACAGTGTGTGATGGACACTGTTGTCAGACAGTGTGACTTTGCATACATACCCCTTGTCACAGACAGGTAGCTTTCAGACATGTCAACTCAGTTTTGTATAGTACCACAGGATCATACATACAGAACAGGTTACTGCAGTACTGTCAGCACATCCCTCACAAGCATAGCCATTACATTAACTGCAACAGATTCACCTGTCAACACCTGTTGGCCCTGCCATTTCTTTTCCATACACTCAGCCCTGATGCAGTTGATGAAGGCATGCATGAAACTGTGTATGATAGGTTTGTGGTATGTATTCCTGAGTTCACTGGGTGGAACAGGGAGACAAAATGGTATATCCTTTGCATACACACAGTAAGGACTGACACAGGGGATGTGCACACAGTAACATAAACACAGTTGGCAATAGATTAGTAAACCTACATTTCCACCTTGATGTACTGTACTACTACATGCACATGGCATGCCCCATATAGCTTATATGCATGAGACATAGCACACTATTTCTTAAAACACATAATGTTCTGAATGCCTTCATGGATGGTGAGACAACCCACCAGAAATAGGATGTGGAGTCATGTATTGCTTCTACAAGCCTGGACAAGTGATAGTGTAGCAGGCATTGTATCAGCATGATGTTTCAGTCAGGTATGATGCCTGATGCTGGCATATGTGTCACTACACTCACTGTGGCTGATTTGGCAACAATATCACATACATGGGCATTGTTAAGGGACACAGACCACATATAGCTTGCAAACATCTGGATATTCCATGGACATCTGAATAGAGGACTGGTATTGTGTGCACAATGGTTTAACATGCTGCATGTGAGACAGATGCCATTACCACACTATATAAAGTAATGCCATTGGGGGTGGTAAACAGGCGTGGATGGTACACAAATCAAAATGGTATCAGCCAAACAGGATATGATGTTTACGCAAAAGGACACACACAGTTGCCAGTATTGAGATTAAAACCCCTATCTATCCAGTTATTTCTACTATAGTGTTATGCAGTTGCCAGACATGCCATGCTGCTTACATGATTTCACCTACTCCCAAGGTACTTCTAAGGTGAATGACATCAGCAGGCCTAGTAAAGTTGGGTGATGGGAAGTTTACAGGATTGTACACAACTCAAAATGTATAATCCACACATTATATGATTCTCACACAAACACACAAACAGTTGCTAGTAGTGATATTAGAACCCCTATCTATCTAGTTATTTTTAGTATAGTGTTATGCGGTTATCAGACATGCCACGGAGCTTACATGATTGCACCTCATCCCAAGGTACTTCTAAGGTGAATGACATCAGCAGGCCTAATAAAGTAGGGTGATGGGAAGTTTACAGGGTGGTACACAACTCAAAATGGTATAACACCCACAGTATATGATTTACACACACACTTGCCAGTACTGAGATTAGAACGCCTGTTGCACACACTACAGAACTTACTGGGCTGACAATTGGCCAAAGGTGCTGATAACTGCACAGCTGAGGTAAACTGTTACAGGTGCCAGAAAGTCTGCCTTCAAATTTTCTCTTAGATCTTGCTAGTTTTTCTCTCCTGCCCTTCAAATAGCCTAATAGCTTTGCACTTCAACGGGTTCTTTTATCAATTATTCTAGCACACCTGAGAGCCATCAGCAGGAGTCATTCCTCACAGAGTTAGCTCCAGTACTTCATAGTTATGACCACCCCTCCTGGCATGATTAAAGTGCAGTTCTCCATGATTTTGCCCATTAACCTGGTGCACTTGGGCATTCTGAGGCACTGTTGCAACTGCCTCATGTACACAGACAGCCCTCTCCTCTAACCTTCCAGCATTCAGACTTGTGAGAGATACCCCTATATCACTGAATTGGAAGATACGCACTCTCCAGCGAAGACTGGACTAGCTGGTCAAGAGGAGAAGGGTCAACACATGCAACACACCACATGGAACACATACCCCTCCAGAACATCGACTATCACAGGTATAACATACAAACAATAACCACACACCCACCTTCAGAGAGGCACTCAATAGACACTTACCCCAACAGCTGAAACCACCAAGACAGACACCCACTCAACCACCACAACACAGCACAAACTACAGGATACATATCTCACCTACACAGTGTGCCCCTCAACCTAAGCCCCAAAGGCTAACCACCTTGCCTGTTACAGTAATCATAGGTGACTCAATAGTGAGGCACACAAATGTCCCACTCACTAGGCTGAACATGGAGAAGGTAACAGTCAGCTGTCCATCAGGTACCAGAATCCAACACATAACACACCCAGCCAGGACACTCCACAACAACTACAAGTATCACTCTGTCATTGAACGTGTGTGTGTGTGTGTGTGTGTGTGTGTGTGTGTGTGTGTGTGTGTGTGTGTGTGTGTGTGTGTGTGTGTGTGTGTGTGTGTGTGTGTGTGTGTGTGTGTGTGAATGACCTGAGATGCACTTCCATGGACTATATGAAAAGAGACATGGTGGAGCTCTCAGATTATGTGGGCCAGGCAGGTATGACAGTAGCCCTGAGCAGTATACTACTGTCACCCAGAATAATACCGCAGTACAAACAACAAATGATTGACTTCAACAATTGGCTTAAGTGCCTGGTGTCTCTCATGGGATCCAGTATCTGTCTGCTTGGGATGACATGATTGACAGGCTGCGATGGCTTGCCATAGATGGCTTAAATCTGTCACCCCTGGGTTTCCAGATCTGGCTAAGTGTCTTGCCACCCCATAGTGCCTTTTTAGGTGGTGTTTCAAATCAAATTACTACCGTAACAGCTATACATATATGCAATCTGAGGGTCATGCTGCTCAACACAAGACATCTACATCTTGAGAGGCAGCCACTCGAAGCACTCCCTAAAATGGAGAACATTGACATTTGTGTTGTAAAGGAGACCTGGTTTACAGCAGCAGGCAGCACCCCTGAACTACCAGCCTATAATTCATTCCACACCTGTTAACCCCAAAACATTGACCACAGCTACAAAGGCGGTGGTGTCTCCATATTAATAGCAGCTATCCACATATCTAGAGTAGTATCCCAGTAATGCATCTGAGATACTTCAGGGACAACTGACACTGGGTAATAGTGCAATCCAGGTCATAGCCTGTTGTGAAGAAATGTGAAGGCTGCCAGCCTAACCAGATATAATTTTATAGCTAATTCTGTCATTTGTAAATATTAATGTAAACCACAGGCTTGTTGTCTTAAATGATAAAAATAGAGTTACATGTGGAACTGAAAAAATGTAACAACAGTACACTTTGCTGGCAGAAAGCTGACCAAGTAAAGCATGCTGTGAGCCTTTGATCTAAAGTCAGCTCCAGCCTGTCTAGATGAAGACATTCTTTCTATTGTTTTAACCAAGAGTTAAATAGCTAGATTTTAACATGTAAATGTATTTTTATTGCTCTGCTTTCTGACCAGCTGCAAGATAACACAAGGAGATGTTGAGAATGTAAATGTAGTTTCTGTTAGCCTGGGAACCCAGGGAAGTGTGAAGAATGATGTAATAAAATGTGATTTTTAAAAACAGAGAGAATCAGAGGGCATTAAGCATGTTTGTCTTGACCATCCAACTCATCAGCACTCTGCCTGTGTTCTATATGTAAGTTATATTAGATGTGTGTTTTCTCTTAGAAATAGCTAGAAACTAGAAAGATTAGACTAATTGTGTTTCTGTGATGTCAGAACTGTACTACTGAATTATTTTAAGTATTTCTCTGTGATCTCTAAACTCTTGACTAGCACTGTGTAGTAGGAAGTATTGTCTTGTATTTTTATTATTCATTATTAAATATTTTAAAACCTTTCAACTGTGGCTGTTTTGTGTAGAGATAATTTAAGCTCTTAAGAGTGCTTGCATGCCTTTGGTAAAATTGTACAAACCCACTCTAATAGCTTTAGCCCTGGGCTATACTACCAATTGGATAATAATATTGCACAGTAATAACTGGACACCCTTTTGAGGGCCTTTGAGTAGCTGATAAATATTAGCTGGGTGGTGGCAGTGATTTCTACCGTATAGTCTGGGTAAAAGGGGCACAGCTGGAGAACCTGTGCCAGCCTTCCCCAGAAGTGTCTGTGTGGTTGTATAAACTCATATCTCAAAGTGTGTGTGTGTCAGCTACTTGGGCAGGGACACGAAGCACTGGTTGGACAGAGAGGTTGCTGGAGGTTTTAGCTTGCCCAGCTGGCTGAGATCTGGACATAGTAGCTGTTCCAGTGGAGAGTCTTAATGGGGACCTGGAGAGCAAGGGAGCGACCAGCCCCAGACTGACTGTGATCTCTGTGTGCTCTTAAGGGAAATTGCACTTTATTGTGTGTATTTGTTATCCTTCCCTCCTATATGAGATGCCCCTCACTGGTATTAGTGGTGAGGATTGAGGTTCCTTGATTGCTGGGCCAGGGCACGAGTGTCACCCCTGCTATAGGTGCACATCCATGTCCCTAGACTCTCAATCCACATTCCTCAACACCCTGGAATCTATCACAGTCCACGCCAACACTCATACTAGGAGAGTTCAACTACCCCTCCATCAACTGGCTAAGATATTCAAGCACCAATACACTCGCCCAACACTTACTGGAATTCATCAGTTCCAATGTCCTGGACCAGCTCATTCTGACACCCAGTAGAGGAAGCAAAATCCTCGACCTGTGTTGATTACTAACATATGGAACCATTGCTTAACAGCAGTAGTCAGTTGCTACCTGGTCAGATCCAACATAGGGTAATCACCATGGAAATGCACATCTCACCCACCCCACCCCACCCCACCCACAAATGTAACCACTTTGAAAAATGTCTCCAAAGCTGAATTTGGACTTATAAGAACAGAGTTGGCTAACTTCAGAGCACCTATGCCAATGGAAAATACCTGCATGACTGCTGGATCCTACACAAATGCACTGTACAGACATATACATCAATGCTTGGAACTAGCCATACCAAACAGAACCATAACACTCTCCTCCAAACACTGCAGGCCAATCTGGTGGTCCCCTGCCATTAATAACCTGTACAACAGAAGAAAGAAACTGTTGCAGAAAAAGGTGGAGTCCCAAGAGTGGTTAAACTCCCTTATTAGCCTCAACAACAACTTGAGATCCCTTATGAAATCATCTAAAGCTGCCTATGATCCCAGAATTGCAACAGACACTGACAACAATCACAAATCCATTGATAGTTATATCAAAAACCTCCACGCCTATACCCAGAAGTGCTCTGAGTTACTGCACAATGCTACCTCCTATACTGAACCAACAGATATTGCCAACATTCTTGCCAACACATTCAGTGCCAGCTATACCCCTATCTCTACCTCCTAGGGGAACAATCATAATGCCAGACGAATGCCAGGCACCCAGGATTACTGCCACCCAGGTTACACCTGCATTGTTCACAGGCAAGAATAAAGCTTCCATGGGACCTCAAATAATCCGTGGTTGTGTTCTACATGAACTACAAAGATAACTGGCACCACATCTGTATGCCCTGTTCAGTAACAGCCTCACCTCTGGCTTTGTCCCTCACAAATGGCACACTGCTACAGTCATCCCTCTCCATAAAGGTGTGGCAACTACAGACCCTAGGAATTATCAGTCCAGTAGCCTGATGAGTCTGATATATACAACTATGGAGAACATCATCAGGGACCTGATTGAGAAACATATAGGTAATCTCTTAACTCTGCACCACACACAGTTTGGCTTTGTGAAAGAGAGATCATGCCTGCTCAATCTGGTTGACTTCTTTGAGTCAGTCACCAGGGCTATGTATGACAGTAGGGCACTGTATGCAGCCTATATCAATCTGGCCAAGGCTCTTGATAACATTCCTCAGGCAGGAATTATGGATAAATCCAACAAATGAGGCATCAAACCCTATATTACTAGAGTGGGTTGCAAATTGGCTCACAGATCGAACACACACTGTGAAAGTAGCAAGCTCCAAGTCAGACTGCCAGCCAGTCATGATTGGAGTCCCACAGGGATCAGTCCTGGGTACTGTCCTGTTCAGCATCTACTTCACAGGAGCCCAGGCCAACACAAAGGAACTCTGGCTGACCAAGTTCACAGACAACTGCAAGCTGAGTGCCATCATTAACTCCACAAGTGATGCAGACATCTTACATAAAGGCCTCACTGAGACCACTAACTGGTATGGAAACCATGGCCTAAAGCTTAACACCACAAAATGCATCATCAGCCCTTCGGTAAAACTTCAGTTTCCACTAAGTACCACATCGATGGGAGCCCATTGCACACTGTAGGCATTATAAGAGATATGGGGACACAGGTTGACAGCAACCTCTCCTTTAACTACCACATTGCCACTGTAGTCAGGAAATCCTTCTATGTGGCACATCTCATTACCAAGGGTTTTGCATCCAGGAAGAAGGAGATCATCATCTCAGTGTACTCTTCTCTCATTATACCAATCCTCAAGTACAATGGACCATTTGGCATGAACTTCGCTAGAAACCTGCAACAGCTGGAGAGGCCACCGAAGTACCTCACAATAAGGATCCTAAGCATTAAACACGTCTTACACAGACAAACTCAAAAGACTCCAGCTATTCTATGTCTCATATCACCTACTTAGAGGCAATCTCGACTTGCAAAGCCATGTCTGACCCAGCTCTTTTACAAATGCTACATCTAAAGACATCCCAATCTCTCTGCACTACACATTGCAGGGATCTTGACCTTATTACCACAATCAATGCAACATGCTGGAGGAACTGGTTCCTCACCCAGTGACTGCACATGCCCTGGAATAGACTTCCATACATGTCAAGCAAAGCTCCTAGATGACCCTGTTCCAGAGAAATCTTGATGAGTGGATGGATAAAAGAAAGTTCACTTGATGGGGTCCCTGGGAACTAATATTGGGTGGTGCAATGGCAGGGCACTTCTATGGGCTAGGCTTGTAATGGCTCCAGGGCCATTAGCCTAGTACACACCTATGAACCTATAAGGGGAATGACATTGGCATGACTGATAAAGTAGGCCAGTGGGTGGGTAGCTTATCAAAATACTTTTTCCTATAAACACACACACTTAAACAACCACACATACATTTGCCAGATCTTAGAGTTGAACCCCTGCCTATCTAGTTATTTGTACTATAGTATTACACAGTTATTGCATATGCTACGGAGCTTACTGGACTGACAACTGGCCAAAGGTGCTGATAAGGAGAATGACATCAGCAGGACTGCTAAAGTATCCTAGTGGGTGAGAAATGTATAAAAACACTTCTCCCTACATACATACACACTTAGACACCCACCCACACATTTGCCAGATCTGAAAGTAGAACCCCTATCTATTGAATTATTTGTACTATAGTGTTACACAGTTATCACACATGCAACACAGCTTACTGGACTGACAACTGGCCAAAGGTGCTGATAAGGGGAATGACATCAGCAGGAATGATAAAGTAGGGCAGTGGGTTGGAGACTTATCAAAATACTTCTTCTTACAAAAATTCACACATGCTCATTTGTCTGATCTGAGATTAGAATCCCTGTCTAGCTAATGCTTTGTACTATTGCATTACGCAGTTACCACACACACTACAGAGCTTAATGGGCTGACAACTGGCCAAAGGTGCCAATAAGGGGAATGACATCAGCAGGACTGATCAAGTGCTTTACACACACACATGCACACACACACACACACACACACACACACACACACACACACACACACACACACACACACACACACACACACACACACGCATGCACACACAGCTGCCAGTATTGAGATTAGAACCCCTACCGATCTAGTTATTTCTACTATAGTGTTATGCAGTTATCACATGTGCTACAGAGCTTTTAAAGGTGATCAGTGTACAATAGTTCTTCTAATGTGAATGAAAGCAGCAGATCTTGTGAAGTAGGGCAATGTAAAGTGTACTGAGTGGGAAGAGTCTCCCAATATTTGGACCTATGGAGACAAACACACAGGCAGGTGATGTGATATTATAAACCCAACCTCAGTACTGTTACACAGTGGGGCTCACCTTTTATGCTGGCACGTGCTACTCTTTACAACTGGTATGTCACTGTCCAGAGCAGGACATCACTGCATGCCATTCAGGGTATCCATGTGTGTGACTCACTCTGTCTGTGTCACCCTTTGTCTCTCTCTGTATCACTGTCTGTTTCTCAGTTTCCCACATCTATGTGTGTATATGCTTGACATATGTTATCTGTTGCCAATATATATGTGTGCGTGTATCTCATGCAGTAGATGCAGATATATCACATATGGGCCACCTACAGCTAGCAGAGGGTAATTGTGTCTGATGTGTGTGTATGGGGACAGTTGAGGTGTACATAGCTGTCTACATGCATGGACATATATGCACAATACAGTCATATATTCCAGTGTGGGTGCCAACATGTCCTGTAATTCTCTAAGTGTAGGAACATGCCCAGTGTGACCTTCTATAGTTAGGATGGGACTCCATTCCAGAGGTAGGTGTACTCTAGTCCAGGGTTTTGTGTGCTACAGCCATACCTCTCAGGAGTACACAGGACTTTCATGAGGGTACTTGTTTTATTTAGCAGACATTTTCTGACATATCTGTAGTCTGAAACAGCAATGTGTTTTGTCATTACTTAGTGCCAGACATCCTCAGATCATTGGGAGGGTGGCCTAATGGTTAAGGTATTTGCCTTACAAACACAAGGTACAGGGTTTGAGTCTCACAAGGGATAATTGGCTAGGCTTAAAATGGCTCACAAGGGCAGTTAGCCTAGTACTAATCTATGAACCTATGAACCTATCACAGTGCTTTACCAGAGGAATACTAGTTGCATGACGCATAGACCAGTATTATGAGGGCAACTATGTAAATTCTTGCCCAACAAAGCCATTTGTGAGGTGCGGCTATAGCCAGTGTAGTAATGACATGCAGCTGTGTAAACAGTCCAGCAACCTGGTGATGTACTGGCTGGGGATCTCCTGCTTGTGTGGTATCTTTCTAACCTGAGATGTCATATCCTTGTGTGTACATGCCTCTGACCTGTACATTTTGTGGCAGGTTGTCCAGGTGTTTGGCTAGAGGTTTCATCCTTTCTATGTAAGCTTGTGTTTTTATGGCAAATTAGTTACATATGATTGAAGTGTAATGTTACAAAATAATACAGACATTACTGTTTCAGAATACATAACCTTCAGACAATTCCCACTACTGCAAACCCCTTACCCTAGCAACATTTTCAGTATTTAAGGGCAATATTTACAACACATGCTTATCATTGTACCTTTGTTCCACTTTTATTTCTGCCCTTGTCCAGACATCTTGCTGTCAGAGGTTGGGAATTATGTGAGTGGGCACAGAGTGCATTCAACTGTGCAGGCATGTCCATTATTTGTAAATACAAGCATAAGAAAAAGGATTATTGAGAATGCCCACTGGCAGCAGTACCACAAAGCACTTATATTCACAAAAGCCTTGGCACCTCTGCTACACATCCTTCAAGATGTCACTAATATGTGTAGCATATTCCACATACTACTGTGACTTCCAGGTATGTCAGTGGCAGAGCAGTGGGTGTCACTGACATGCATAACAGTTGGCACTGCAGTTATCTGCACATGGCCCTGTCAAAGGCAGCACTGTACCTAGGGCAGTACAAGACGACTGCCAGGAGAATATGCTGGCCAGATCAAGACAGTATTAACCACACATACACATATCTCATTGACCCCTGCATATTGTGGATAAGCAACATGTTTTCATGTGTATTGGGACAGCCCTACTAATGTGTGCCATGCTGCTATTTCCATGCAAACATATATGTTACTGCCTTTGTGTAAGTATATGAGGGGAGGCACACCTATCAACTGTACACATTTGCAAAGACTGTGCTGATATTTCCTTTACATTTTGATTCCATTCATCATACTATTTTGTTCTGTCTTGGGGACTGGAAACATATCAGTAAAGAGCCCAGGTCAGATTGTGCTGGCATACATTTGAGTTGCAGTCTTCTTACCCTTCACAGCCTTACTGCAACTGCAGGTCCTGCTGTGCTATCACTGTGTGAGTCTGTAGGGGTTAATTCATCATTGCCACCATTTGTGTGCCTTTACCAGACATTTCTCTGTGGTTTTCTACAGCTGACTTGCTATGTGGGTGTGAGGGGTGGTTATGGGACCCCCCCCTGACATCCATGCCAGTGCCCTATGACCCACCCACTTAGTTGTCCCCACACATATACTGCAGTGGGATTTGCCACCTTGGGTACTACTGCATAGTGTGTGGAGGCCAGTTTTGACCAGACATTTCCTAGTGTCCTGCATAGCTATCATTTGTGTGCTGCTATCCCAGTAGGCCACCCCATTCCTTTGCATGCATGCAGCATTACCATAGATATGCTAGTATAACATACTATTCCATTCATTTATTGTTAAGTAAACTGACTTACCTTGTGCTTGTTGCAGCAATTGTGAGGATGGTGCTTGAGGGCCACCTATGTTGGATGCACACAGTACATTGCCTATACATGGTAAGTTACAGATAATGTGATGTGTGTGTCATCCATTTTACTGTGTGTGAGTCAAAGAGAGGTGTCAGTCCCTGGGGTCCCTACAGTGTCAGTGTGTGTGCTATGCATTGCCTCTTTGCCAAGGCATGAGCATACTGAGCATGCCTCTATCTGCCTACAAGAACAGGCTCAGGGGCCTCCTCCTGTGAGTTCCTTTGTGCCTGTGGGAACCTCAGCAATGGTGGTGGGCTATGTGGCCCTTCCTTGTGCTGTTCCTGCTGCGGCTGTTTCTGCAGGATTATATTGTGTAGCATGGCACATACTATGAACATGTGTGCACATGTGGCTGGAGAGTACTCAAGGCTCCACCAAATATATCAAAGCACGGAACCATGACTTGAGCATCTCAAACACATGCTCTGTAATGATCCTGGTTTGTGTGTGTGCCTCATTATAGCATTCTTGAGTGGGTGTGTGTGCATTTCTGATGGGTGTCATCATCCATGGTTCCAGTGTATAGCCAGCATCCCTCACTGGCAAATGCTTGGTACAGCTGTGATGAATGCCAGATATGGGAGTCGTGATAGCTTCCAGGGCTGCTAGCACACACATTCATGATAATACCCTGGGCATTGCACACAACTTGGCAGTTGGTGGAGTACCCTGGATGCAGATGCCTGTGAGACCCCCATCATGTCCCCAGGAGGTATTTGGAAAGTACCTGTAGCTAGAATTCTTAAGGCTACACATACCTTGGTATCCACTGAGATGGGTTCCCCTCTGTTGGTTCTAGCTCTGAGCTGAGGCCTGCACAGCTCAGTGATTTGCTGAAGTATGTCTCTGTCCACTCTTTAGTGCTCTACTATCACCAGATCATGTAGCTCCTGGTAGGTTACCCTGGGTCTGAACACTCTTCTTTTCCTCCTTGGTCTCTGGCAGTTGTCAGCATTATCCTCCTCTCCGCCGTTAGCCTCTAGCACATACTGATGGATCAAAGCAATGGCAGCCCCTAACATTTTTCCAGTTAAATTTCTCCCGCATATATACACCAATGGTGCATGGTGCAGAGTTTGTGGGAAAAAACAGACTGTAAGGTGTTTCCATACTTTATACAGTTGTGCTGCAGATGCTACTTGTATGATTGGCTGACTATGATGCATTCCAGCTGCCACCTATATTACTCATGGCTTTGATTTGGCCACTGTGAGTGTTAGAGGCATTACTGGTAATTTGTGCATGATTGCCTTTATTCTGCTGTTGCCCTTTTTTTAATTATTCTTTGCTTACATCTCCTCCCATTTTCAGCTATGCAGCCACCTGCCAGCTGTATTATTGTGTGCTTTGCATGGCCCATTGTAAGTTGCAAGAGTTTCATATTAGTGATTTCTACTTCATTTCTCCTTTATTGTGCTATTGCCCTTTATTTTTTTTTTTTACATCTCCTCCCATTTTCAGCTATGCAGCCACCTGCAAGCTGTATTATTGAGTGCTTTCAATGGCCATTGTGAGTTGCAGAATCCCACATTGCTGATTTGTACTGCATTTCCCTTGTGCTGCTACTTCCTATTTTTTTCCTATATCCTTCTTGTTTAAGCCCCGGCGCACCACTCAGACCCATTTAGCTAGTGTAAACAGCAAGAAATGGCCCTTCCCTGGGAGCGAACATGCTTCTCAGTTCATGGAATAAAACTATACAGTCTGAGACACACCTCCTCACTTAGCTGTGCTTAGCTAAGCAGAAACCCGGCAACAGAGCTCCAATGTGCTTACAGCAAGCATGACACACACCCTTTTCATGTTAGTTGCTCCTCCTGCCTACACAATGGTGTTGCAGCACCTGCAGAATTTTATGAATTAGTATAAGTCCTCTTATTAACGTACCCCACTGCCTTAATCCATAGTTACTGCAGTAGACAAGACCCTTCCCCCTTAGCAACCACTGTTCCCTGCCATTGTTTTGATTCTGCTTGCCACTGAGCATAATGGCAAATGCAGGTTTCCCTTAAAATTGACTTTTCAATTTCATTTTTTTATTTTCCCCATGATCCCGTTTGCGCAGCGCTGCCCTATGCTTAAATGGCCAAGATCTGCCAAAAAAATAAACTTTTATTTTTATAAAAATTAAATGTTTTTCCATGCCAATGGCTATTGGCATGCCTACATATTAGAGTACATGCTTTTATTGGAGCTGTCATTGCTCTATTTTCATTTTTGCAGTAATGTATTCAGCTAGTAGCCGAATACATTTCTGCACTTTACACTGTTCCTGCACGATTACCTGCCTGCTTCCTGGATTACCATTTTACCTCATTTGCATGGTTTTCACCAGCAAATGAGGTAATTAGCATCCTGCATGGGTTTCCTTGCAGGAACAGTGTCGGCTTGCTCGTGCACGTCAAAACGACTCAGTGGCCATATTCCATGAAGGAGCACCTACACTGCTCTTGTATGGAGTTTTTTAGTTTGTGACTCCCACTGTGTGTAGGCTTTATTAAATTCCCCCCAGAATCTTTAAAGAGATTAAGACCAATTCATCTCAAAAAACAAACTGTGACACTTCTTTATAAAGACATAATCATGCCATTCTGATAAAGTTGTGTTTTGTCTTAACCCAGTAATATCATTCTGTTTGAAACAGCATGGAGTATAGAAGAATGGTGTGGTGCCATTACTGTTTTCTGTGCCTTTTTTCATAAATCTTGGTTTTGTTTCTGTCAGTAATCTCCCTATCACATAAATTATGAAGGTGAATTGCAAAGCATCCCTTGCCAAAGTAACAGTTTTTGTCACATTTTGTTAATACATGGTCATACACTGAGTATTACTTCACAAGAGATGTTATTCATGGGAGACAGATTTCATTTCATTAATATTCTTTTTCAGTAAATATCATTGTAGATTTTTTTCAGGAGAGAGTCAGAACTCTATTTCTATGATTCACTAAATCTTGGGAATTAATATTGGCATATTTTCATTTTTAACTGACAGGTATATTTTAACACAATAAACCTATGGGATTTCTTCTCACAGTCATCAATCAAAAACATAGGGCAAAAACACTGAAATATTAATCTCATTTTGAATAAAAGCATTGAGATTAGCAATGTGTTTTCTTTTGGCGCACACATTCTGGGCTATTATTTCTTCCTTAATGTTATGATCACTATGGAAGTTATCTGAGAGCTCAATAAATCACCCTTCCTAATGAATACCACAGAGCAGTTTGTGTGAGATTTGGAACAGAGATGTGTCCCATTAATCAAAAGATCGCAACAAATCATCAGTTTTTGTTCTGAACTTTCTTCACATCTCGAAGTATTAGGGGTATGCACTTATGAAAATTAGTTGACAAACACAGCAGATTAACAATGTGTAGCATGTTAAAAGAATCACTAATAAAAACCTTGATTACTAGATGAGGTAATTTCTGTAATGTTTCTGGATTTTGGAAGATCTGACTAATAGATAACAACAGCTGTCCACCAGTTATTTTAATTTGTTCAATGACTTTTGCCTTACACTGTTCTTGTACTGAGAACTGGCAGTTCTGCAAGTTCTGTAAAGATATGGAGACCTACAAAACAAGCAGTGGGCATAGATTCTCACCATGCTTATGAAAGGCATGTTGACTTTAGAGTTATTATGAATATGTTGACAGATTCATTCTGCATCTGTGGGGCTAAACAACAAATGTAATGTTCAGTACTTGCTTTTCTTAAATGAGCATTTTAGAGGGTACAATTCATTAAACAATTTATTAGTCACTTGCTAGATTCTTCAGACAGAGTACACCCTGGCTCAGCCTTATGCATAACAATACTAGTAGAGTGGGGCCCAGTGCTTGAAGGGATAATCTTTCCCTTTTCCCTAGTCATTTATTTATTTATACTGTAGAAAAATCTGCCTTTGCTCTAAAAAAAATATACATATATATATATATATATATATATATATATATATATATATATATATATAAACTAAAGTGCCACAGAAGAAAAATGCACCTGTATAACATTGGATGATTCACAGGTCCAGTCAGCTGACGTAACATTCAGGTCATTTGAATCACGTTAAGTTTAACAGTGTGAGGCCACAGGAGTAGATACCTCACAATGTTCAAATGTTGGCATGAAGGCATCTGAAGGGAAGTTATTTATATATACATATATATATATATATATATATATATATATATATATATATACACATATACATATATCTGATTTGGCATCAAAATTTCAAAGGCTCATTAACAAAAGTCGTGGTTGAAAGTATGTTTTCAAAGTTTCACAATTCTGAACTGGAATAATATGAAATCATATTAATGGAAGCAAAGTTTGATTTGTTATTGTGAGTTCAGGATTGTGAACGGAGATCATGGTACAGTGAAGATTAGAGAATTTACCCTTTTCCGCACTGTAGTGCCATCTCAGAGTTGCTATATATAATTTGCATGGGGTGTGGGAGCACAGCACCCAACATGGGGGGTACAGGGAAGCTTTCCCACCGTTAAAACATAAAAGGGCATATAGACGTTTGAAACCAGAAGTCTGGTATGTCGAATGACGTTCATTGTGTCCCTGATGTTTGACATTCAGGCTAAATTTTGTTTTTGTTTTTGGCATTTTAGTTCATTTTTTTGACAGGAATTTATTTTGCCTTCAATATTTTGATGGTAAACCTATACATATCTATCTATCTATCTGTCTATCTATATATCTGTCTATCTATCTATTTATATATACATACACACATATATGAAAAAAATCAGGAACATTTTGCAGATTTATGGACATAGATTGAGGAATGGCACAGTGAGTGATTTTAAAATAATGCTGGCAGTGATTAACCAGATACTTTTTCATGGGTCTATATTATAAACATGAAAGCTGTAAACAGCGACTACATGTACATCGACACATAAAGGTCAATGTACAAAAAGAGCGAAATATGTAATCAGCGAAAATGAAAACACCGAACCTATTTCGTCAACCAACAGCACCATGCAGGTAGGCTCAAATTAAATAAAATTAAATTAACACACTTTTGTGGGGGTGGCAAGCACCCCTGCCCCCCCATGCAGTCGGCTGTGCCCCCACACCCCCTACTTAAATATACCAACTCTGAGACCACACTACAGTGGGAAAAAAGGATATATTTTCTCATCCCCATGATTGATCGCCCTGCTGGCCAAGCAAATACATTTGGCGTTTTCTTTTTCGCCGACTACGTATTTCGCTCTTTTTGTACATAGACCTTTATATGTCGATGTACATGTATTTGCTATTTTGTGCTTTTGTGTTTATAATATAGACCCCTTTTTTGTAATATTTCTGGCTTTATGATTTGTCTGGAGAGTTGAGAAGACAGGAATGGCACAGTGAGACCAGTGGTATCATTATTTTTACAATAATAATGGCAGTGATCAAACATATATTTTGGGGAATATTTCTGGCTTTGTGATTTACGTGGAACAACTTGATTGCAATACTTTAACTCATTAATACCTATTTGATGTATAATATACCACATATCTTGCAACTTACACATATCTTGCATTCCACAGCATTTTCTGAAAAATAAACTTAAAAAGAATAAGATTAACAAATAAAATATATATTGTGAACAATAACAGCTATTAAAACTATACAAATAGCAATTTTACCAGTAAGTATTCTTTGCAGTAACAAAAGTTAGTGCATTCATGGTCTTTTCATAAATGCTGCAATATATCATAATGCACACAACCCCCAAATAATATTTTTGGTTAAACTTTCACAAACAAATTGTCATGTCTTGGAAATTATGCTACCTAAACATATATTATTAGAATATTTTTGTTAACCAGACTTGAGGTATCACATGGTAAATTCATATATGAGTGCACTCTTATTGAGATATTTATAGAAGTATGAAATATATGCTTAATGGTATAATTAGCAATATAAATAACACTGAATGTCTCTAAAGATGTGCAACTTACAGTGCAAATATCAAATACAGTTTTCTTCAAGAACATCTAAGGTTTCACCTGATAGCTTGCAATAAATTGTAAGTCACTTGTTTTTTGAAATATTAAGTCCATATGGAAATATTGCATATTTTCATTGTTACTAACAATCAGCTACCAATGTCTCAAGTATAATGTGATAAAAGTGGACAATGAAAATACATTTTCCTGTCTCCCCATGTAATTTCACACTATACTCCTTAATAACATGAACGGTTCCCAGCTACAAAAATATGAAACTATGACTAAGTAACAGATTAATTGATTCATTTATCTACTGCAGGGCATTCTAGATTAACAATCTTAGTGTCTTTTTGTTTATAATTCTTTGGACTTTCTAATACTACCTACTATTAGATGGTGAGTTACATGATTAAAGAAGCCAGACCCAAAAAGGACTGGACACCATAAGGAGCAATGAGTGAGAACTGGAAATATACAAAAGTAACATTATAAGTCTTGAGTGAATTAACATGTGACAACTTTTCTATGTGGACTGAAATACTATTACAGAGTTGTTAGACATCATGACTACAACTGCTGGGTGGAGGTTAGGGTGACTGTATGAAAGTAAATGACCCAGCTGTCATTTGATCACTTTAAACAGTCACTATCTGGCTCTGCAGGACTGTTTTGCATTTGTTAGAAGTAAGATGGACTTCTTAACTGGATACTTGATATGCACAGATAGAGTAGGTATAGTTGCTGTGGATGCCTTCGGTGGAGGAAAATATCTAGTTATTTGCCTGTTGCAATTTTCTTATTTGACATTTCAAAGGACTTATATGACTATGTGCAATAACATGCAATATTTTAATGTGTGGGAACTGTTTAGAACAAAGTTCAAATACATTACACAGTCATCTTCTTTTATCATAATCAGGTGTCTGAATTGTACATAGAAGTAGCTATGTCTGACTGTTTGGGAGGTGTCTGGATGAAAGTAACTGACCAAATTGCTACTTGTTCAATTTAGTAGTCATCTGTCAAAAGACAAAGGATAACAAGGGATAAGTGCAGAATGAAAAATACCCAGACTGGTTTGTGATAGTTTACTTTTGGACACATCAAGATGTGCAGAGGCAAGTGTTGACCCTTGTGTGATGTGGGCAAAGACAAGGGTGTACGGATGCAGGACGGTCGCCTCCCACTTAAAGGACAGCTTACTCAGATAATTATTATTATTATTATTATTATTATTATTATTATTATTATTATTATTATTGTTGTTATTGTCATTGTTATTGTTATTTTTCTGTGTGTACTTGATGAGATAAGAGGTTAAAAAGACAGACAGTGTAATGTACATGGGGGGATCAGCTCCAAGACCTTCCAGACTAGGACCACAAGTCACATAAAATTTTATACAGCGAGGCTGGAAGCTCGTTGTCTGAAGTGGATAATCATCTTGGTGATCGTTTACTAAGTAATCTAAAAGGAATTATAATTACCAATTATTGCAGCGAACACACAAACCTGATAATGTTTGGATGTCAAGGAAGTCAGCACTACCCATACCTGCATAAACTGTGGTTGTGTAAGCTAATGGAAACAATCAACACATTTCTTTCCCTTATGCATGACTTTTGTTCAGGCCATCATTGAATCAAAAGGTTGGGGAAAAGCATTAAAATGCATCACAGAAAATTTGTGACCCCCATGGCTTCTGGGTGCCTTGCAGCCTGCAGACCCCCAGCTTAATTTGGTTATTACAGTGTAGTTAGGGTGTGCAAAATGATGCAAGAAAGAAGCAAAGTTCAAAACAAAAAACAGCTGAAATAACTTTCTATGGTAACACAAAACATTTCAACCTAAAGAAGCATAAATGACCTCAAGAAATTGCACAAACAGATAATTGTTTATTGAGCACTTTCATCCTAAACAGACTTCTTCAGAGCGAAAAATGCAAAAAATACTCTCTTAAAGTACTTAAAATCAACACTATATGAACAAGTCAGCTGATGCACTACACATATTATAATAAACACTCAGAAACAAAATATTATATAACTGCTATAAACATATTAAATATATATATATATGTATGTATATATATATATATATATATATATATATATATATATATCACTTGCCTTTGTAATCATGAATATACGCTGCATTGTCTAGATTAAAAAAATAAAAAAGATTTAAAGTTGATGGTAGTATTTAGGCCAGGCCTCTTATCACCCTGTAGGCTAAGCTGCCATAGAGATTCCATTTATTTTTCCATTTTGTTTTTATATTCCCCACACCCTGGATCTAAATCAACTTTTTCCTGAAACAAAAAAGGAAATCTTGTTTGTGTTCCTTAAATGACAATAGATATTTGCTGAAAGCATTATTTATATTTTCAACTCTAATATTGTAGACATTCTCTGAAATTCTTTTGTCTAAGGTTCTAGGTTTAATGTACACATAAAATGCATTGCATCCATTAAATAAAACAATGTAAACAAGCACCATAGTATCCCAAGTGAATCTCAATTTCACTTACACTGACTTATTCAGATACAATAAAAATAATATATTTAACTTTATAAATATAACAGCAGTTCTTACAACTGCCACATGAGTAAGTCCATACTGGTTGTTAAGTTGGTTCTGTCTTATAGACTTCAATATTTCTTTGAAGACATTCTTTCTGTGAAATCCCTTTTTTGAGAACAAAACCAGGTGTATTAGCTACTACCTAACTCTGGATTATCTTGAATGGTTTTCCAGTTGTCTTTAATTATGTTGACAACAGAAAATGCATCAGTATTCATAACTAGTTGAAAACACAAGAAGTCCCTTTAGTTCTTTGGGTTATTAGTAAATCATTTCCTTAAAATGTGATGGAGGGGATGATACTCTCTGACCAGTGGGGATGTTGTCTTTAATGAATTTGGGATGCAAACTAGAGTACAACAAATAATTAGTAACATCAGTAGCTGCTCTCAAACATGTTTATTGTTTAGTTTTACCATGATATCCAAAAAATACTGACTTCTAAACCATAGCCAGCCACATCAAAATTCAAAAAATGTATAGTGTTATTAACAAATTGGACAAATTGTAAACATTCCTTCCTTCTGCCATCCCATATAAAATAAATCATTAACAAAATGTGTATAATTGAAAACCCTATCAAAACCTAAGGTTAATGGCAGTATTTTATTTCCCTACCATCCTGTAACCAGGTTAGTGAAGGATGGTTCCACAGTGGCAATTACATCCACTCTCTTGATCTGTTCATAATATTTCACAGTAAAAATGAAAAAAAAATATTGTTAAGAACTATTTCCAAAACCATGCAGATAATATTGATATAAATATTACATCAACCAGTGTCTTCTGATAAAAGAGATCTAAAATAATCCATACCTTCCACCATAGAAATGGAAGGGTACAGAGAATGTACATCTAATGTAAACAACAAAGTTTCTTATGAGTCAGAGCACCAGTGGACTCCACTGACTTTGCAGGTAGAAATTTAAATGACATGCAGGAAAAAGAAGGGAAAATGAACAGTACAAGAAAATGATTGGGATGTAGTGTTAGAGGTGTTAATTTTTAATAATATAATGAAGGAGGAGACTCTGGACTGCAATGCTTGAGTCTATAACCAGGAATATGGTGTAGATTGAGTAGCATGGCAAACAGGTACCCTTTATGTCACTGATGGACTTTACCTTTGTCTGAGATGGATAGTTTGGCTAAATTCCTACGTAGAAAGGTATGTCAAGATGATTATACCATTAAAGTGAGATGGAACAAGAGTTGGAAGCAATAAAATGGCAGCAGGAGCCCTTGGATAGACAAAGACTTCAGTAACAAAAAAGGTAGAAGAATCCTCAGGAAAGGCAGAAGATCAAATAGGTAGGAAAGAGTATAAAGACAAATGTGATGTAGGATAAGAGTTGAAAGTTAAATGTGTGAACAGTATGGTAAACGGGCTAAAACTAGATGTACAAGATGGGTAGGGCGATGCAGAGAGTTAATGTTAAATAACGGCAGGAGTTAAGACAAAACATTGATGCTGTATGCAGTGATTATGGAAAAAGGAAAGACAAACTGCATGTTTGACAGAAACCTGATAAAATATGGACAAATATCTATGAATCCCATGCTATTAATGCTCAAGCATAGTAGAAAGGCAAGAGATAGACAGGTGGTTATCATTCTACTTTAAGCAAAGCATCAGCTGTGAGGTACTTGAGGACAGAGATGAACAGCAGGGAAGATAAGAATATTAAAGGTCAGGAAAGTCCAGCAACCCAGCAGTCAGACTGGAGAAAAGGAGTGTGGGAGATGATGGATAGATATAATTATTTCACCACCCACTATTGAAAGAGAGTACGATGAAAAGTTAAAAAGGAAAGGTTTTGAGACATAGAGGTAAAGGTGCCCAGCAGAACACTAGACATGCAATGGTCTCATTCACCATGTGTAAGTGGTGTAGCAGGTAAACAAAGTATGAGACTGCAGGAAGGTAGACTACATTAAGCTGTTTGAATATCTGTGACTGAAATGGGAGATTGCATAGAGGTAAAAAAAACAGACTGTGTATAAAGACAAAGAAGAACAACCACTATAGAAAGGGAGCTAAAAAATGATGAGGATGAGATGAGCATGATCAATGTAGTTCAGAAGAGAGATACAGGAGGCAGTCCATGCAAGGAAAGTGACATTTCCTGAGTTAAAGGAAAGGAAAGAGAATTGCAGGGAGAAAAAAATGGAAAAATGGCTACAAATGAAATAAGAAAGGTAAATGCAAATCTAGAGACTATTCTAGCAGAAGTGATGGAGAGGTGGGATAAGGGAGGCTTTCAATGCACTGAGGAAATAAGAAACATCAAAACAAAGGTGTAGGGATCAGTCAAGGAAAGAGATAAGTACAAAAAAGATGGGAAATAGCAAGAATTCGCAATGAAGTATTTTCTTCTGTCATGAGAGAAGAAAGGATGGCTGACATCTTTGTGAGGGTGAACAGAAGAATATAAATACCTGACAATCACATTGCAAGGAAAATTATCAAAAGGAAATTCAAGACATCAAATAAGAAATGTGTGTATTAAGCATAATAACACCCACAACCCTAAATAATCCATCCGCTATACTTCCAAATAGTTAGACAGAACTCTACAACTGGTCAGCCAGCAGCAGAGAGGTTTAGTTGGACTGAGAGGAAAGTGTGGTGGTACCCTTGTACAAAGGGAGAGGCTACAAGTGACCTGATAAACTAAATACCTGCAAGTCTGAACTTGGTTGCAGAGAAAGTCATGGAAAACATACTGATGGAAAAGATACTTGTGTTCCTGGCAAACAACAAACTGCAAGATAAGCACCAACATGGATTTGTGGAAGCAGGTTTATATGAACCCCCTCAGAATCTGTTTTATGACTGGTGACTGCAGCAACTTGACAGATGGATCCAGCTGATGTTTTTGTATAGGTGAATACTGAAATTCTGAGGAATGATGCTCTAGTTTTTGAAAGAACTGCAAATGCAGATAGGTACATCAGATTATGATCTGTTCTGTGAATTACAATGATCTCAGAGTTCATATGTGAGGGTTTTGATCCATGCAACCTCAAGGGATGCAGTGGAGTGCCCCCCCCCCCGAGCAAAAACACTTTAATGGTGTAAAAAGTTTTGAAATGTGCCGAGTTTTTCATTTTAAAATTCTTAAACTTTTGCTAGAGTCGCTGCACATATCATCTTTAGTGTGACACTGCCAGCCCAGCTATCTGAAATTTTCTAAATAATTCTATGTCATTTGTGAATATTTAATTGATTCATATGCTTGTCTTACAAATGTAAGAGAACTATATGTTATGTGTATATTAAACTACTGGTGTAGATGTGTGTGTTTAACAGGGTTTGTACAGTACTGAGCTTCAAGGATGTGTTCACAGTGTACCCTACTGAAAAAGAACAGAAATGTATATAGACTATATACCTGCAAATGTATGTTTTAATAGTAGAAGATGGAAAGTACAGAGTTAACTTGAAAAATTTCAAGAAAATAAAATGCAATTGTTTTATGATTGTGTTATCTCTCAGTTTCAATAAAGCAGACACAATGTCTAAATCTAGAAGTTTCTCTATTGTCTTGAAACAGAAATTACTAGGTTTCAAATGTAAAAGCATTTTATTGTTTTACAACTTCCAAGTTCTGCAAACATCTGATAGATATATATTTTTAACACAGAGATGTTATTTTCTGTTAGTCTGGGAACTGAAGACAGGTGACAAAGAGTGATGTCATCCAAGCTGACCCAGCAGTAATGTTTGATAGTAATTTAAGAACTCTCTCAGAGAGAGATTGTGCATTTTGTATCTTGTCTTGAACCTAGAAACATCCACTCATCATCAGCACTACATCTGCACTTCCCTGTAAGTAAGTTATTTAGGGCATAGTATATTTTAGATATATATAGGAATATAGTAAAGATTAGTTTAGATGTTTTCTGTATTTATATGAGACTGTCCTGCAACGTTGTTTTAAAATATTTCCTGTGATTCTGAACTCTGTAGTTACTGTGTCGATTGACTATTGTCATTGTTTTATTATTTATTATTAAATATATTTAAACTTATCATTGTGTCTGATATTTGTGAGACATATTTAAGCTCTTAGAGTAATTGCATATGTATTTGGTGACACTGTACAGGCTACTCCTAAATAGCCTTGCAAGTCTTGGTCACACTTACCATTTGGATAATAGTAACATTACACAGTAGGATTGGTCACCCTTTGGGAAGAGCCTTAAAGTAGCTGATAAGGGGTTCTGGTGGCAGTGATAACTACCTTATGGCCTGGGCAGAAGGGGGCATAGCTAGTAAACCTGTGCCAGCCTTTCCCAGGTGTGTGTTTGTGTATAAATCAAATCTCAAAGTGTGTGCGTGCGTGTGTGTGTGCGTGTGTGTGTGTGTGTGTGTGTGTGTGTGTGTGTGTGTGTGTGTGTGTGTGTGTGTGTGTGTGTGTGTGTGTGTGTGTGTGTGTGTGTGTGTGTGTGTGTGTGTGTGTGTGTGTGTGTGTGTGTGTGTGTGTGTGTGTGTGTGTGTGTGTATGTGTGAGCTACTTGGGCAGGGACACAAAACACTGGTTGGACAGAAAGAGTGCTGGGAGGATTAGGATTGGAATCCTGGCTAAGGACTCAAGTCTATAGCTGTGCCAGAAGGGAATCTTATTGGTGATCTGGAAGAGGAGGATGAAACTAGCCCTAGACTGACTGTGATCTATGTGTGCTCTTAAGGGAAATTGTACTTTATTGTGTATGTACTTGTCATCCTCCCACTGAGTATGTCCCTCACTGTTGCCATTGGTGAGGATTGAGGCTCCTTGATTACTGGGCCAGTGCAGGGTTGTCACATTCAGAATAAAGACTTTAACTCAACCACTTACAGGAAATTAAGAAGCAAACTGAATAGACCTAGAGTAGCAGATAATTTGAATAATAGGCCAGTTGATGATTAGATGATAGGAAACAAATAGCAGTAGCTATAAGGGGCCCTCTCAACTTAATGAAATTGTTAGTGGGGCTCTACATTACTTTAAATTACTACAAGTGCTATGTTAGAATGTTAATATTATGCAGGGGCCAGACCTTAAAGAACTCATCAGCAGCCCTTTTTTCCCCATTTTCTACATGGGGTTGGGATGTTTTTTTAACCGTCACCATCTCTCTTGATTCAATGGCACTCCCCTACCTTCTTCAATGGTCATGCCTGATGGTCACTGGTCTTCTCTCACACAATCCATCCTTCTTTTTGCCGGATGACCACATTTCTTATTGCCTTCTTCCTGCCTTCCTCTTGCCTTCTACCTGTCTGTCCCAAATCTTCTTTATTACATTGTCTTCTGATTTCCTGCACATGTGACAAAACCACTATAATCTGTACACTTTGACCTTCTCGGAAATTGGAGCTACCTGCACTTCTGTTATGATGTCCTCATTTCATCATAAGTCCCACAGTGTACATCCTGCTACTCATCCTAGCCACTTCATTTGCATCACGTCTAGCTTCCTCAATTGCTTTGCTTTCTCTGTCCATGTTTCTGTACCATACAGTAGTATTGGTCACACCACTGTTTTATGCACCTTACTTTTCAGCTTCTTTGTCATTCTTCTGTCATACCCTACCCCTTATACTATGATTCAGTTGGCTGCAGCCCCTCTAATTCTAAATTTAACCTCCTTATTCAGACTTCCCTTCTCCTCAACTGCCCTCCAGGCTCCCAGATACATGCTTAGCCAAGGCATTGTTCTCATTTCCTATTCTAATATCATATAGATGTGCAAAAATTCTTTCAGTTTTCTGTTGGTCTTACCAATATATAAACTGCAACAGGACTGACAGTTGGCTAAATAACATATTGCGTACAGTTTTTGTTGTCTTTCGGCTTTTCTCAGTTAGGGGTCACCACGGCCGAACTCTGGTGTACAGTAATCATCATAAAACCTAGGTTGAAAAATAGAATTAAGATGGGGGTGCCTAAAAGTCTGTTCCTTAGTAATAACAGAGCAAGCCCAACAACTTCTACACATATAAGTGCCTTTTCTATCTGAATGGGGGGTCCAGTACCTCTACAAGCTTGCGGCTGACCACTACATAATTGTCTCTTCAGGTCCAAACAATTTTTATAAAGAAAACAGGGTCTTTGTCCAACTATTTCTGTTGTTTTGGTAAGACCAACAAAAAACACAAAAGCACTCATCTTGTTTTATGTTTTTATATGTTTATTAAAGAACAGTCTTATCAGCTGTGGTGGTCTTGCCAATTATTTATGGTTTGGCTTTCTACATTTTTGGCTTTGGTCTTTATCGGTTGTTGGAACTATTTTTGGACAATGTGAGTTTCTGAAGTTCACCTGTAAACACTAATTTGATCTAATATTACAGGACATAACTGAAAGAAACCTCACATACCCTAGCTTAATGCCACTGGCAAGACATCAGTACCAGTTTATCAGCAACCATATTCTTCAGGTGTTCATTGATGGTGCTGAAGGGGGGATAAGAAAGTTTGAAAAATGGGAGTGTGAGACTAGATAAGAGGAAACATACTAGAATGATAAAAGAGAGTTATGTTAGAGGAGATGGGAGAGGATACTTTCCTTTTTTTCATGGAGATAGATCCCTCTTTTTCTGAAAGATATAAGGGAAGAGGATGAAGGACAAAAAGAAACAAAGGAAGGAATGACAAGTATGGAGCAGATCAAGATTAGTACAAGACACATACAATAAAGATAAGACAAATAGTGGTGAGTAGTCACTCATTAGACAAGGTTCACAAATCAAGCAAAGATAGTTAAACACAGGACAGGCAAATGGAGATGACAGGGTTTGTAGAAATACACAAGGGGTGAGTATGAAATAATAGGGTGGGTGCTCAAATAATTAGAAGAAAGAGGGTACAGGACCACTGCAACTATCATAATGCTGCCAAGACTCTCATTCTGACCCCTATTCAAATGCACCTGAGTGGGCAGACACCAATGTTGAAGGGGTAGCCTCTGGAGGCTTGATGGTTGGAGCCTGCTAATCCAATGAACTTTGCACCCACTGCCAAAAATATTCATACTGGCCCCACTGCTTCTTCATAGCATTTTTAAACAATTTCTTTCAATACATATCTCTTCACATACTTCCAACAACAGAATAAAAAATAATGTACATAATATCTCAACCCCCCACCCCCAGCAAGCAAAAAAGTGAAAAAAAAAGGAATAACAATAAAATAATAGCAATGATAAAAACATTAATATCTCTTGAATATTCTATTGCTTTGGACCATGGGAAATGCATAAATTTAGAGCGCAATTCATACCTTTCATGTTACATTAATCTCTTCAACATATTAAATATTTAGTTAATCATGACAATATGTGGATATATATATATATATATATATATATATATATATATATATATATATATATATATGTGTGTGTGTGTGTGTGTGTGTGTGTGTGTGTGTGTGTGTGTGTGTGTGTGTGTGTGTATATATATAATTTCCACCATTGATCCATAGCAAAACCAGGCATATAGGTAAAGCTTTCCAAAATTCAAGAATTAATCTCTAAGTTACCATTAATGCTAAAATTATTTGTGTCTTGAAATTTTTTAAATAAATTCAAGGTATCATAATTCCAATCAAAATCTGCAAAATTTTGCACATGTTTTCTCAGTACTACAATACCAGTTCACATAACCACTGATGGTGAAATAAATCAGCTGGTTCTTTACCACAATGCCACCAAGCTGAATAATTGGTATAATGCTTTAAAATAACCTATTGGACAAGAAATGTATACCAGTTATGATTTTATATTCTATAGCTCTATTTCCAACAGAAAAATGTTGTTTTGAAACTCCTGTTAATACACACAGACATACATGCAAATACTTCATACCTGGTCATTAATGTTCTTCTAGCTTGCCAGTTTTCCAAAACACTTGTTCCCATAATAAGTGCCTGGGCTATTCTTAAAAATATTCAAAGTAGTATTTGCTTTAATGTAATTTGGTAGTCTGTTCCATGCATCAGCTGCTCTCTCAGAGAACCAGTTAGTACATTTTCACTCCTATAGAATCTTCTACATAGGTTGTCTGATGATTCCCTGCTATTTGATAATGGCAAACATTCCCAGAGGTAGTTGTCTCTAAATGCCCTACATACCTGAATAAGATGTCCTCTTAAATATCTATAAGAGACACTGTACAAGTTCAGAAATTTTAGTCTTTCATAACTTAAATTTTCATATCCATGGAGGCCCTTGGTATATTTCTCCTGTGCTCTTTCCAGTTTATTCATGCTTATTTTCTTATAAGGTTTCCATATTGTTATTTCATACTCATGTTTGGGTCTAATGTAACTAACAAACAATGAGCTTATTACTTCTGATTTCCTAAACTTTATAAATATTTTTATACAACCTATAGATCTATAGCTATCATTAACCAATTGGTTAATACAACTAGAAAAACTCAAAGCTCAATCTACCCATATACCCAGATCCTTAAATCAATCTACAGTTTCAATCACTGTGTGCTGTATTAAATATTCACCTTTTAATTTATGTCTCCCAAATCTCCTATGCTTAGTTTTTGAAGTATTTATCAGCATATTATTCCTGTGTCCAAATGGTCAATTCAGTCAAGTTTTTTTCACAGACATGCCTTATCTATAATACATGTAATCAGTTTACCCAGTTTCAGGTCATCTGCATATAGACTGTAGAACACCTCAGATTAAAAATTTAGGTCTGAAAGATACAATCTAAACATGTAAGGGCCTAGAACAGAGCCCTTCGGGACACCCTGGCTGTAACCAAGAATTTTACTTGTCCAATTGCCATATGATACTTGCCATGTCATGCAGCTATCTAGCTTATCAAGAGTACATCAATACCTAGTTGTTCTAATTTATTGATCAGTGTTTTGTGTATGACCCTGTCAAATGCTGAAGTTAAATCCATATAAATTACATCACAGCACAATTTTTCATTCATAGCTGTTATTATACTGCTATAGAATATCATGTTACAGGTGGTAATAGATCTGTTTTCAACATGCTGATATATGGTTTCAAGCCCCAACCTATACAGTTCTGACAAAGGCTTATCCAATATTAACCTTCTTCATTATTTTTCCACAATATGAAAGTAGATTTAAGGGTCTATATGACTCTGGGGTTGTCCTACTCCCTATTCCCTTAAATAGAGGTTTTATAAGCACATGTTTGCAGTCCTGAGGAATCTCCCCTTATTTACATAGCCAAGTAAATAGTAAATATAATGGTGCTGTAAGTTCTTGCTGAAGTGTTATCAGGTCATTATTATTAATTCCGTCTCCTTCTTGTGCTTTGTTTGGATCCAGTTTGTGTAGTTCTTTTGCAATATAATCTAATCTGATTCCAGTATCTGAGGTTACTTGGATGTCGCTAGGACAACGTATTACCCCCCTTGTGGAGCTAAACTGTTTTGCATAAGATTTTGTAAATATATCTACAATCTGTTGTGTATGAGAATACATTTAGAATCTACACACAGTTTATCAATTTGTGTGTCTTTACTCCTTCCACATCTCATGTATCTATAAAATGATTTTCTATTATGCTCAACATCTTTATATAAATTTTCTTCAAATTTTTCTTGATCTTGTCTCACACTATGCTTAATTTTTTTGTCCAGCTTGTTTATTTTAGTTTTCAAAGTTGTATTTTGGCATCTCTTCCATTTCTTATATTTTTGCCTCTCACTTTAATCAAGTATCTTCTTCTTATGAAAATATATCCCCCTACGTTGCATGCCTAGATCCTGTTGTTAAACATTTTTTTGTTTTTTGCATTCAAACAATTTCTCTTTCAAAACATTCCACATTCCATCAGCAGTTTTTCCACTGAACACATCACTCCAATTAGTTTTGCATGTTACTGTTTTGCTTCCATATATTGTATAATTAATCTTCTGTGCATTGGCTTAGATTTCAGTTTGGCACAATTATTTAGCAACAAATTAACCTTTATAACCCCTTGACCACTGCACATCAACAGTGGCAAAACTTGACTTGAAATAATAGTAATTTCTTTAGGAACACAAATAATGTCTAGGATGTTCCGATCCCCGGTAGTTTTTTTTAATCTTAAGCAATTGTTGTTGAAGATACATTGTGAATAATTTCCTTACTAATGTTGTTGAATCAATATTATTCCAGTTTGTTTCTGGTAAATTTAAGTCCTCAATAACTATTATTCTTCCCTCCTGTGTTTCATGCAAGAGATGTATGAATTCATATAGGTCATCAGCACTTGACTTTGGTGGCCTATACACTCCAACAATTGCTATATGTTCCAGAGTTGTCTTTATTATCACAGTTACACAATCTATAGCATTGGTGTTATCACTGGACATGTAATAATCACATGTCAAATAACTATCTTTGATCCCTATCATAACACCTCCACCTGATTTTTTTGTTAGAATATCTGTTACAATAAAACATTTATACCCTGACAGAACTGGTTTCCAGTCATTGTTCTTTACCCATGTTTCACAAGCAATAACAATATCAATCTTGTGGGAGTATAGCAAATTTTACAATAAAAAACTTTATTATTAATGCTCCTAGGATTAACAACCATCAGAGATGCATCAAATGTTGTTGTGTGTGAACTGTTAAATTTTTGACCTGGTAAATTCCTGCCTTGTGTTTGTCAAATATTGCAAAATATCTGCTGCAAAATTCTCTTCCCTGATCTTAACAAATGCACACCATCCTGTCTGAGCACACGTGTGCAAAAAAGTAGGCTTGGATGTTCTACACATTTCCATTTTTTAAAACAGGACATTTTTTTCATGTAGGTATTTATCACAAAAATAGTTTCATTCACAGTAACCTGACACTCCTTTCTATATGTGATTTGTGAAAAATATGTCCTAACACCAGTACAAGTTATACTATCTAAGAGTTCTATAACTTCTGTACTAACAGTCAGAAAGTCCTGAGTGATATCATTTGTACCAACATGAATAAAAACAGAACCATACTTCCTTTCATTAAGATGTTACAAGGCTTGTATCACATCTTCTATTTTTGCTCCTGGCATGCATAACTCTATTCAATGTTCATTATCTTCTCTGCAAATGTAAGTATAAGTTCCTTTAATTATTGAATGTCCAATTAAAAGAATATCTTTCTGATCAGAACCAAAGAATCTTCCACTTCTAATACAGTAATATCTGCTCGATCAACTGTTATAAAGGAATGATCTTCATTACCATTAGTTTTAATCCCACTGTTTTCATTGCATATTAAATTTGCAAACATATAATTCTCAGTACTCATCCAGATGGCTTTGTACATCCACAGCTTCAGTCATGTTATCAACATGTGTGTTTCTCATCTTTTTTCTTACAGTAATTTTCTTCAATCCTTCCATGCTCAGTTTTGATTTCTTCCTTTTCACCTTCCCCTTGCCTTTTTTCTACCTTTTCTTCTGAAAAAAATATGCATTTTTCTGTAGACTGAAGGTTTTCTGATAGAAAAAAAAATTATATTTCCCTGTAATTTGTGTATTACATACTAAAAAGGACACTGCTTTGTTATGTATTCTCTTTACTTTACACACATTTATCAGTTTCTTTTTCTTCCTTGTTATTTGCTGTGAACTTCTTCCTTTCTTTCTTTTTTTGTTTCCTTCTAAACACTCTGAATCCTCACATTCCTGAATACTTGTATGCAGAATTCCAAAGTTGTCAGGGGCATTGTCTTGTTTCATAGGGGTTGAATGATCTATACAAACAATAGATACATCCTTTCCTAACAGTGTTCTATTAGTTCTTTGCCTAACATTATTTATTTCCTAGTCCAGTCATTACTATATGTAACAACTGTTCTCCAATTCATGACAACTTCACAAGTGCAATCATCATCAGTAAATCTAGATTTACGTCTAATAACGGTAAGCAAATTATCCAACTTTTGGCAGGAGGAATGCAGATCACCAGTGTTGTCAGGTGTTACCTTTAAATATGCATAACATTTATTACAATGTACAATATATTTGTGCTTTAGCAAATCATTAATGGCATACGCTTTAAGAAATCCATATTCAACTTCAAAGGAATAAAAATTTCTAAAAGAAAAGAATAATCAAAATTGGTTACTAGAGAATTCAAAGAGAACTTAAGTCAACTTCTATGAGGAAAATCACATAAACAATATACAACTAAATACTAAAGTAAGTACAGTAAAGTTGTTGCTCTGACCATGCAAGGTCTGAAAGTCAGAATAAATCTGTAACTCCTTTACCCTATTGCTTATACTATCACCCACTGTCGCACTTCTTTCTAACAGTAAAGATCAATAAATCACAAACCAAGACAGTATTGTTTAGATAAGCTCTGGAATGTCCTGTCTGCAGTCTGTGTGAATTTATGGGTGGCTAGGCCCTTTGGGATGGTTAGAGTTTGCCTGTCAAAAATCTATCCCTTTCTAATAACCAACACTGAAAATTAAGGTTAAAACAACAAAATATAAATCAAAGTAAATCTACTTGTCTACAAGTGATCCCTTCCTTCCTACAAATAGTAAAAAACAGTGGTAAAAAATAAAATATAAATTCAAATAAAACTTCTCTTACTAGTCAACTCCACAGTAAATAACAAACCAAGACAGGATTATTTAGATAAGCTGTGTTAATAATCTCAACCAACACTCTACTTTACATTTTTTTCGATAAACCAACTTCACATTTAGTTTCCCTGGAAATACCTTATTTGGGTTATTAGTATTTGAATTTTATACAATATTTATATATTCTTTTCGTCTTCATAATAACGTTATCCCTCAGAATTATTAACTAATTAATTGAGAATTTTTTTCCGATTCATCACTTAACTTACTTATAATGCCAAATTTAATATTTCTGTGTAAGTTAAATTCTGTCAAGGAAATATTAACCAGAGTTGGAATCAGATGGATCAGTAAAAGAAAACAATCAGAAATAATATGATTTTCCTAAGCTTGTTTTATATAACATATCAAATGTAACAATCTCTGGAATTACAGGTTTAAAATGTTCTTTTAATATGAAATCAATATAGTTTATAAATAATAATCTAAGTAAAGGACATTTAGATTTAAAAATTTAAGCAAAATTATCTGATAGAATTATTAGGTGTATTACTTGGGTTTGTAGTAGCAGTTGTTACCACATAACATCTCAAATCAGGCAAATCCAATCATTGGTGATATTTAGTTGCTGATAATACTTGCCAGGGATTGTAGAAACACCTCCTCTGCATAATATTCTTTTTATTTTTCTCATAATTGTGAAATCCATTGTTCTTTTGGAGGTATGAAAAGATTTTGTAACAGAATAATTGTTAAATGTATAATTGCCATTTTAATAATATTAATTATCCCTATTATTGAACAGGTTATATTTTTAATTTTATTTAAATAATTTATGATCTTTTGTGGATAAAGTATGTTTCTTGAATTAATTGATCAAAATTTGTATTAAGACTCCCATAATTTTGTTTAGTCTATAGGAATTACACTATAATATGTATTTTGACAAGAATAATTTACTAAAATTCTTTCAGATTTACCAAAATTGATTACATAACCAATTATATTTGTCACCTTTTCAAAAATATTAGCAATTTGAGTTATATTATGATTCAACTTCTCTGTAATAATGACCAATTATCAGCAAATATAAGTATTGATTGTTCTTTCCTTATCATAGATGTCACTAAAATATCATCTTGAAGTTTTAAAAAGTAAAGGATTTATTCCTAATACAAAATGTGTTGCAGATAATGTGCAACCTTGCCTTACTCCTGTAAACAACTCAAATGTTGGTAGATTCTTATTATGTGTTTTAATATAAGCTTCTGTTTGTGAGTAAAAATTATAAATAACAGTAATCAAGGCAGGAGGAAGTTCATAATTCTTTAACACTGACCATACTAATTGTTTATTAATTAAGTCAAAAGTTTTGGTCACATCAAATTTAATCAAATCTAATTTGACCTTATTTTGCTTTGCATAAAAAATCATTGGTTGAATTAAAAGATTAACTTCAGATATTCTTCTATTTGGACAAAACCCAAATTGCATAGGATGAAGCACTTTGTCTAGGTGTGACATTAGTTTAGAATTTCTAAACATTAGTTTTTTGTACGTTTTTAGCTATTTAAAGTAACATAACCCTGAAATTCGCTTTGTTGTTTGAAAGGCATAATTAAATACACAAGCAACAACTGTTTTAACTTTAAATTGGTCAATAAGGAATATTTTTAGTGGCTTGCATCAACTTATGGAACCTAGAGTGTTCTGGTGATAACAGCCAATGGTACCAACTAACTGTGACTGCGTGCTGCATGAGGTACGGATTTTATAACCGTAGCTACCTGCTGAATGGTCAAACGGTTACATTAATGAGTCGGCTATTGAAATTATTTGTAGTAAACGCTACATTTCAGTAGTGCATGTATTTAGCATGCAATTTGGTATTTAATTATATTACCACAAGTGGGGATGCTATATAGTTCCTTAATTTTACATCAGTAAGGCTATATTAACATAGCGTTGTATTGTTGCTGCCTCTATATATATATGAGGAATTCCATTTTCACACTATTGTTATAGGTAATGCTACCATCTGTATTGGTTTAAACACAAAACTGTCTTTTTGGACAGAATGTCGAATGTATGAGTAGAGCTCACTTCGCCTACACTCATGCTGCAGACCCTGTTCCTCCACTTATACCTGAAGCATGCTAACTGATTTGCCATGTTTTTAGAATCCTACTGTGATGGCTACATGTAATTGCTAGATTGTAACTGAAATGTGTTTCCTATTTAAATGAAACTACCCAACCTAGCTTTTTTTTCAGTGAACTTCAATATATGTAGAATAGAGACCAATTATACCTTGTGTTTGTACTAGTATGTGTATTATCTTAAATATTATGCTACCTAATGACTATGCTTAACATTCTACGTATTTAACTTCTTTGACTCTCTCTCTCTCCCTTTATGCAACCAGTTGCCCTACCTGCTCGTAAGGCACTAACATTGTGGAACAGCCCTGTCCTGTTGGCCAGCAACCTCAACCCCTCTAATAACAACTGTCATCACCCTAAACTAAGGAAGTGAATCTTCTCCCACCCTAAGAAACAGCCCCGCAAGGACAATAAAAAAGAAGAAAGCATGCGTTACATAACTTCTGTCAGTAAAAGCTACACTCTATAAATTATTGTCGGTTTTAAAGTACACTTCCCTGCTAGGAAGACCAGCAGCCATAACCTTCCTATTCCTTCTTCTTAGCCCACCTTCCCTCCTACACCACTGTAAATACTTAATATCCGTTACGTCCTCCTCAAATTCGAAGACCATCTACCTCCTAAACTAAAGGAAACTATTGTAGCTATACAGCCTTTGGCCACTAAGTGGCGCCCTATCCTAGATCTATCATTCTGTCTTGAAACACATCTTACATGAATATATTGTAAAGTTATAGTCCCACTTCATCCCTCTATCGTCTTACTCTGTATCATTTCAGCTACCCTTCCCCTATCCCTACTATCAAGGCTAACACCTCCTACCCTTCTCCACCTTCACTTACCTTAACCTCAGCTCTCCACTGATTCTTCTCCTAGGGCTCACTCCTTCTGTGGCTCTACCCGCTCCATTTGCTGTGCAGGCTCACTCCGCTCCCCTACCCTGCCCCCAATTTCTACCCGCCCCCAGTGCATCTACATTTATACACACTAACCACACCCACTAACAATACAAGTAATTACATCAACCAACCCCTTAAAGTACTACAACCCTCTTCCCACAAGTCATTATCCATCTGCACCTATACCTGTATACTAACCTACATACAATTTCTTCTACAATGCCACCTAACAGTACCCTCACACACTTTAAGCTCTTGCTTCTACTATCCGTCCTACCTATTTTAGCTAGACCCTACCTATTTACTTCCTATGAACACCTTAACTACCTTCAGTTTAATAACCCCACAAAACAAACCTCTACACCAACACTTATCATCCCTCATAGCCATAATCAAACATCCCATCCACCAAAGTATTTATCAGCCAAATTTCATAGACTCACTCATATCACATACTACAGCCCTAAAGCTAGAAAACCTCTGAACCTTATATGTAAAGGTTTACTTCTCAATCTAGCAAGACAAGTCCACTCCATAATTGATGGTGACATACACCCAAACCCTGGCCCAAATTCTACAGCTACCACACAGCCTACCACCCCAACTTCTACTAATGCACATCTGATCACTAAACCCCCTCTCTCCTAATAGCCCACCTCAATATTCAAAGCATAAATAATAAAGTTGCCCACCTACATGCCCTCATGGATCTACATTCATTTGACATCCTCTGTCTCTCTGAAACATGGCTTAAGCCAACAATACAAGTCACCACTGTCATCCCCCCAGGTTGCAGTATCCTCAGACTTGACCGTAATTACAAGAAAGGTGGAGGAGTAGATATTTTATATAAATCTGAATTACAAGTTACTTTCATAGACTCTAAACCTCCTCTGACTAGCAATGCAGAAATTCTCATCTCCAAAATTCAACTCAACAAATGTAAATCCATTTACATCATCTGTATCTACCTTCCCCCAGGCAACAATATTAACACCTTAGAGGCTATCCTAAGTTGGCTATCCTCCACCTACCCACAGGAAACCATAATTCTTGGAGACTTTAACATAAACTGGAGGAGTTGCACATCTGAACAGCCCACTACCCATATCAACCTACATGGTTTTATGCAAACCATTACATCCCCAACTAGAATCAATAAACTTAATAACAATGACAGCACCCTAGATTGGATTCTTACAAATAGTCATAACCAATCTTACAAAGTAGGGACCCTCCCTGAAGATATAAGTGATCACTCTCTCATCTTCTTAATCAGATATAAGACTGACATCCCAAACCCAACCATTTATAAGAAAATAAGGTCTACCAAAAATGTTAACCCCAACAGCCTTCAAAAAGAACTCAAAGCTTGCGACTGGTCACCCTTGAAGCACCTACCATTAGAATATGCAGTTAAATACTTTAATACTAAATTTTTAACCATGCTGGATTGCCATGCCCCAACACGAATAATAAGAAGTAGGTCTAAACCAGCCCCTTGGCTCTCCAAAACTAACAAACAAAAAATCCTCTAGAGAAACAAACTCTGGGCTAGCTGGTGCACAACCAAAAACCCAACAGATCAAATAAAGTTTAGACAATTAAGAAATGAAACTAAAAAAGCAATATTGTCTGATAAAGGAAACTTTTACTGTCACCTCCAACAAACCCACCAAAATAAACCTCAAAAATTCTGGTCTGGTATCAATAAACTGTTGCACCGAGGTCGCTCTATTACACCCACCCCCTCAGGTTCCAATCTCAACAGCCCTATCCACATTGCCAATTTTTTTAACACTTTCTTCACAGACACCATTCAATCTTTTTCCAAGCAGTTATCTCCTGACACTACATCTGCTTCTAATTTTATCCCTAACAGCCCCCCATTATTTCACTTCAAACCAGTTCCTACATCCCTTGTCTGCACCCTTATTCAGAAACTTAAACCCACCACCCTCTCTGCCAATCTACTACCTGCAGAATACCTGCAAAAAACCTCCAAAGTCATAGCCTTACCCATATCCATTCTCATTAACAGAACTATTTCAGAAGGAACTATTCCATCAATCTGGAAAATCTCACATATCATCCCCCTACACAAAGGTAGGAATTCCAAAGATTTTTCTAACTATAGGCCTATAGCCATACTATCCACACTAGCAAAAATCATGGAGAAGTGCATTCATAAACAACTATTAAACCACCTTCTGGAAAGCAACCTATTAGCTACCTGCCAACATGGCTTCAGACCATTTCATAGCACCTCCTCTGCTCTCTTGTCCTTCACCGACTGCATTAATAAATATCGTAATAATAATACTCTATCCTCAGCCCTCTTTATTGATCTTTCAAAAGCCTTCGACATGGTTAATCACCATCTACTCATAAACACACTTAGAAACTTCTCACTGGATACACTTGCTATACAATTGTTCCATTCCTATTTAAATAACGGGCAACAGGCTGTATTATGGGATACTAACCTGTCTTCCCATCTCCCAATTACCCTTGGCATCCCTCAAGGCTCCATATTGGGTCCTGTCCTCTTTTCTATTTTTACTAATGACCTACACTCTGTATTACCTCAAGCTACCTGTATCCAATATGCAGATGATTCCACACTCATATGCTCAGCCTCTTCACTATCACAACTTCAGTCCCTAACCCAAGACGTGTTTAGCACAGTAGAAAATTGGCTTCTTCACCGTGGTCTCATTCTCAACCCAAACAGAACCAAAAATGTTACTATTTACTCCCACATGCAGAGCCCCTCCACTGCATTTCACTGTTACGTCTAGCAATGGTACTATAATTACTCCTGATTCTACCACAAAACTACTTGGAGTACTAATCAATAACAACTTCACCTTTGAACCCCATATTAACAACACTATAAAAACAGTAAACAAGAAACTAGGTTCCCTCTACAGGATCAAAACCTTTCTGACTCCACTAGCCAGGACCACTATTGCCCGTACCCACTTAATCTCAACCCTACTATATGCTTCTCCTATCTATACAAAACTATGCAAAAGCAATCTGAACAAGCTAGCCAGTTCCTACAATAATATTGCTAGATTTGCAACTGGTTCTACCTATAGAACCCATCATTGCAATAATCTTAATCAACTAGGATGGTTAGAATTGTCAAATCTTATTCTATTCAACCAACTAACTATTGCCCATAAAATACTGTATCATCCTACAAATACTCCAATACTCACTAACCTAATCTCCCCCTACATTAACCTAAAGACCCTGTGTTCATCTAATAAATTAGTGGTAAACACAAGTAAAACCAACAATCTGGCTGGAGACTATCTGTTCTCTAACACAGTGGGTAAAACCTGGAACTCCCTCCCAAATGACCTAACCTCCCTACCCTCAACTACCCTATTTAAACCAAACTCAAACCATACCTTAAATCCCACTGGCTGTGCCCCTGTGCAAACCCAGACTAACTACCTCCCTTGTCACTAAACACTAATCTTCTCATCCACATAAACTCAATGATCTTTTACTAACAATATAGTGTGTTTACCTCATTTAGTTTAATAGTGCTCTATTTCACATACCTTATATATTGTTGTATGTATATCCATACCCAATTTGTAACTACGATTGTGTTTTTTTACTTACTAATAAGCTAAAATGTAATGTACTATTATTACTTGCCATTGTGTTTTTTTTCCTTACTCATAAGCTAAAATGTAATGTACTATTATTACTTGCCAAATCATGGTAATGTACCTATGTATTTCTATTCTGAAGTCTGGAGCTTTTTTCCCCTGGCCTCCACTGAAAATGGACATAAATCCAGTTGGACCAGCCCGGTCAACAAATGTAAAATAAAAAAATAAATAAAACAATTATTTGCTTAAATGCGATGATAGTGTTCTGGCCTACACCCATCTTTACCTTCCTTCTTTATTAACACCATTTCAGCAAGTCTCATCGAATTTGGCACACACCACCCAGGAATCATCATAAATGAAACTTAGTTAAGAAATTAAGTTATGAGCTCCTGTGAAAAAGTCTGCTAAAACGCAGCTATATAGCCATCTGCTCCCAGTACTTTATTTGGTTTTAAGGAATTGATTGTATCCTTAATATTCTGTAAAGAAACATCTAAATTCTAAATTTGTATTTTCATCTTGGGAGTAGAAATTAACCAATCTTCAGTTTCATGTAAATTTTTGACCATCCTCTTGTAAATAATTTCTTAAAATAATTATTTATAATGTCATCAATTTCTTCTGACTTTTGTATTAATTTACTATCTTCATTATTTATTAAGAAAATAGTATTACTATCTTAAATTCCTTCAATTTGTGATGCTAAGCATCTCCCTACTTCATCAGATTGAAAATGATTATCTTTAATGGTGTCAGATTTCAATGTGTGGTCTAAAATGCTCTGATCGTGACTTACGAGTTCTACTCTCGTTCTCCGCATGGGTAATATATTTAGTATAATTTAAAACTAATAATAGATCTAATATAATAATTTATTAAATGTCTATTACATACGTTTTCTATTTTAATATAGAGTTAAATAATAAATGTTCTCATATTGCCATATATTTTAGTCTTAAAGGAGTCTCATTTTGATAATAATATATAATTAATAATAATTAATAACCAATAATTAATAATATGAGTTTATATCTATATAACAAACTCCTCTATCTTAAACCATGATGGATACATCTTCGTTTTCCTGAGCCAGTGAATTGCAATTATCCTGATAATAGAAATGCTTAAGGGAGAATGATCAGGCCAAACAACAAAATAATTTGTATATTTCATTAACTGTAATATATCTGCTGATACAAAAAAAAACATATCACTTCTTGACTCAAGTCTGGCAACATGTGATGTCTGTGAGAAAAAGTCCTCCGGGTATCAAAAACATTTTTGCTATTTAAAAAAATCCATCAGAACAGATACATGTTGCTTTTCCATAGTCTTTGTGATGGCAGCCTCCACCATAGCCTGAAGGTGGGGTTGCTCCTTGTCATGATGAAAGCTAAACTCTGGGATGCCCACAGGGGAGGAGCCACAAGTTCTTACTGATAAAGAAGACCAGGAACATACTGCAGGGGGATGGTTCCTTATAGGTGACATTGAAATCTGCAGTTGAGGTGTCTCATGCTCTTGATTAACCGCTGAAGGAGACAAAATGGGGGAAAAGCCATCAGTAACAAAATGCACTTGTTTAATTATTTCAAATTAAGTAACAACTTTTTTAAGGATAGAAGAAACATGTACCAGGTCACAGGACCCACCCTCATTAGTCTTTTGTGACAGAGGAGGCAGTTTATCTCAATCTCTTCCCATGCTGAAAAACACAATGAAATAAGAGAAAGGACATTTCTACTTTTATTTTAAAGATCAACATTATGCTTTACTAGTATGTAACTTTATGTGATAGGTGCAGCCCTGCCAGTGGACATATCAGTATTTGTTTGAGCTAAAAACATGCAAACTGTCATAATCTGCCCACAACCTATGGCTACCTGCAAATCCATCACTTACCACAGTAAAGAGTAGCTGCCTATTAAACTTGTCTTTTCTTTCTGTGGTGCAGTATCCCCCTTTCAGTTTAATATTTTTCAGTGGATTATTACTGATTGCACTAGTTGCATAAAATGTTGTCACATATATCAAACAGGCCACTGTAACATGAATTTACAGTCAAAGTTGTAAATTGCTACAAAGTTTTCAGTAAATTGATAACTTTTTTAAAAGTTTAAAGGATAGTATTGTACATATAACCCCACCTTAAAGCTATATACTTCCATTTTACTGTATGCTGATTGTGACTACTGTCCACAGAGGCAATTCTGCTTAATAGTTTAAAAGGCCATAGTGTAAGATTGGCAGTACAGCAATGCTATGGAACCATAACATGGTAATATTACTGAATATTATTACTAAAAGGCAAGTGAATAAGTATTTAAAAAATTATACAGGGTGCTGTTCCTGAACTTCTGCCACTCACTGGGTGAGATGGCAAGGTGAGGTCATGGTACCTTTGGTGTCACTGATCGGGTTTATGTCAGATGACTGACTTTCTGAACACACAAAAAAAATATTGAAAAGCTCATATGATCAAGTTTCCAAAAACTCAGAACATCAAAAAAAAAACACAAAAATCTACCACTGTACATTTTTGTAGGGGGGAAAGCACCCCCCACCCCCTGCAAATTATATATACCAACTCCAAGATCACACTACAGTGAGGAAAAGGGTAAATTTCCCTATCCTCATTGTATCACAATCTCCATTCAAAAGCTTTGAGTTTTCAAAAACTCGATCATGTGGTCTCCATCATATGGAGTTCGGGTTTATGAAAACTCAACCAACTGATAGGGACCCCATTGATCACCATATGTAGTATCCCATTCAGAGATGATAAGTCTTGTGTTAGGTTTGTCCATACATCAGTCCACACAGACAAACCTATCGCTTCAGCTTGCAATCTTTCCCTATAGTGGGTACAGAGCACACAAGCTTGGGGCTCTGTCCTGAGTTGTCACAGAAGACATTATGCCCTGCAAGGATTAAAAAAACAAATTGTGGCTATTTTGTAAACATGTGACTCCTAGAGTGTGAACTATTTCAAATGCAATGTAAATATAGGCAGCTCAGGTAGGTAAAGGATTGTGCACATATGCACAAAGCACATTAATGTACATACATGAGTAAGTGATGTGTTTGTGCATGAATCTGTCCATTGTGAGTTCACAGTCATTCAGACTTCCTTAGGATGATTCAACAGTTGCACATCTGTGTAATAATGTGATTCGTAGAACAATGTGCTCAAAATCAAATCAATATCAAACTTTGTTGAAATGCTATGGGCATCACTATTTTGTGCACTGCTAGCCACTGCATCTCTGCAAAGTTCATCAGAAAGCTAAAGTTAAGGCAAGTTGAAAAAAACTAAAGTTTAAGATGTGAAAGGATGAATATAATCTGAATATTTTAATATAGTAAAGAAGGAAAGAAACTGCATCCACATTATTGGTAAGAGAAAATGTGAATGTTACCACTTGCAAATCATAATTAAGCGACAATTTTAGCCAAAGCTCATTGTAGGCTCCTCATTTTGCAATATCTCCTGCAACTGGCATTTCTGTCATGTTTATCAATGCTAATGACACCTGGCAACATCAATGCCTTGGACTTTTTAGCATAGATATGATTGAATGTAATGAAGCAAACCATCAATCATCTTGAAGGCCACACACTCACCCATACTAACAAAAATCACCATACAGCATTAAATCCACACATGCCCTCTAGTTTTTCAAACATTTGTCTGTATAACTCAGTTCTGTGTACAGTGACATACACACAAACATACACACGCATGTATATTCATAGAGACATACACAACACCAAGACTGTCACTTAGAAAAGCACACACGCACACACACACACACACACACACACACACACACACACACACACACACGCACACAAACAATCACACACTTACATACACACACATACATACATACGCATACACACACACACTTGCGCAAACACATTCACAAACAAAACTAAATAATGCAGTTGTATTATTAAGCAATGAACATATTCACATAGCAGTGTTACACATAAATCATGCTGAGTGAGGTACAGCTTCTGTTTTACTTGGTGCATGTAGCTCTAACATTTGGTTATACCAACTGTGTTACTCTTAGGGACAACATGTTGCAACATCAGGGAGCAATTCCCAGGAGAGAAGACTTCACTCCTAAGGAGAACCATGTCCTCATGGATGCAATTAAGAACTCATGGAAAAAGTCTGTTGGAAAAGGGAGCCTTAGACAAGCAGAATTAGCTAAGGTGCTGAACCAGTTACTGTTATATACAAATGCCACTGGGGCATAAAATCCTTCATTGGTGGTTTCACTTTATATTCTCAAAATACTGAAATCGCAAATTTCAGTATCTTGAGACGAAAGTGTTGAAAATGCAGTTGCCCGAAACTGCATATGTCCAAACTTGGAAATGTTGAATCCACAGTTGTGGTGGTGTGCTATGTAATGTGTGGTTTACTGTTTCTGTAAGGTGCGGTGTGCTATGGGATATGGGGATAAATGCCGATGTGTTATAGCTGGAGATTCAGGTAAGTGTTTTTTTTTAAGGGTTTTGGGTAGGGATTTGAATGTATGTGAGTGTGTGGGGAAGTTTTAGGTGTAGGTTAGGGTCGGTAGGTAAGAGTGTGAGTGTGTAAGTGTTGAAAGTGGTAGTGTTTGTACATATAAACACACTATATTGTTAGTAAAAGATCATTTAATTTTAAGATGAACACTTAGGTTTTTGTAGGGGAGATTAGGTGTAGAGTAGTATTGTATTTGTAGGATGATGATACAGTATTTTATGGGCATAGTTTAGTGGTTGAATAGAATAGAGATACAACAAATCTAACCATCCTAGTTGATTAGATTATTACAATGATGGGTTCTATAGGTAGAACCAGTTGCAAATCTAGCAATATATTGTAGGAACTGGCTAGCTTGTTCAGATTGCTTTTTTTTGCATTTGTATAGATAGGGAAGGATATATAGTAGGGTGTTGAGATTAAGTGGTATGCAGATATAGTGGTCCTGGCTAGTGGAGTCAGAAAGGTTTTGATCCTGTAGAGGGAACCTAGTTTCTTGCGTGTTTGTGCAACGGGAATGTGGAGTGTGTAGCAGTGAGTTTAGTGAATTTTTCTTTTTAGTGCAACCTCGGAGCTTGTATATATAAGTAGTGGGGGGTGCAGCCCCCCTACAAGAGGGGTGCAGGGGGAACTTGCCGCCCTGCTTATATGTAGGTTAGGTGGTTTGATTTGCATTTTGTGTGTGTGTGTGTGTGTGTGTGTGTGTGTGTGTGTGTGTGTGTGTGTGTGTGTGTGTGTGTGTGTGTGTGTGTGTGTGTGTGTGTGTGTGTGTGTGTGTGTGTGTGTGTGTGTGCGTTTTGTTGATTTGTTGTAGTGTGGGGAGGAAAGTGTATGTGTGTCTGCTTGTGTGGTGGAGGGTGTATTTGAAATCAGAGCATCAAATACTGCAAGTTCAATATTTTGAAGTTTCAGTATTGTGATGTTCAGTTTTATGGGGTTTTGTGATTTTGTGGTTTCGGTACTTTCGTCTCGAGATACTGAAATTTGCAATTTCAGTATTTCGAGATTGTAAAGTGAATCCTCAGTGGTACAGTTTAAGAGCACTAATGAAGTACTGTCATGTGCAAGGAGTAAAGCACTTCAGAATGCAATTGCTGGAAACACAACAAGTAAGTACCCTTCCACTGTCCAAAGTCTGACACCTGATTAGGAGTATTGGTTATCCCAATGCAGTGCTGATTATAAGGCAAAGAGTTACAGAATATGTACTATTTAAGTTGGCATGGATAATGACAACTTGGTATGCCAATACCATATTCACGCACGTGTTGGGACAGGTAAGTGTTGCTGTGCATTGTGCCTTAAAATGTGACTGTGGTTTCTTCATAGAATGCATGACTACATAACATTTTGAAATGTTTCTCCAACAAGTACTTCAGGATTGACAATGCATCCACTAAAAGCAGAAACATGATATGGTATAAATGGATTTTCTTCATATCTACCTGTACTAATAACAGTACAGGAATTTCATAAGTGAGTATTGAGACATACTATATTAAGACACTTATCATATTCACTGGTATGGCACCAAATGAAACTTCAGCAATAGGCTGTGGTGGAACACAGCTGGCTGATGTTAAAAATGGGATGACTCTTGAAGATAAGAATGCCTTTACACTAATACTCATGACACTGCCTGTCAGTGACACATAGTCACAGAGTGTACTGGCAAGGCTCATCTCCCCAAACAAGTGAATAGCTCTAGAACTGGTGGGGTAGACTCACAAGTAGTGTACCATGGTTAAATGCCATTACCAGGAGGTGTTGAATCATCCCAAAGCTCAACACCTCTTTCAGATATACATGTAAAGTCTCTGGAAGAGGAAATGACAATGTCAGAGGTTCAAATACCCACCATGTAGCCTGTCTAAAAGAATGCCAGAGGAAGGCATCAAATGCCTCCAGAGATATACATAAGGCATATATACATAAGGCATTGTCTGTACAACAACAGATATGTCATGAAATTGTTTTGGTACAGACTATTGCCACTGAGAATCAGGAAGAGATAGTTAGAAAACTGCAAGAAATATGCCAGGTAATCAACCAACACATGGGAATAGTGAAGACCTAGGACAATGCCATGGTGCTAATGATGATCCTTATGCAGAGCAAGGTTGTGCACACATCATCCATGTCAGCCTCTATCCACACACTTGTTAGGACTTAACTGACACACATGGGTGGCACTGCGGACCATGACAGAAGACAAGTCAACGTGCATGGTGCCATGTGGGAGGGTGAACCACTGGTGCCCCAAATAGGTGCAGTATCCATGGATGTGAATTCCTCCACGAGTCTACCAGCTGGATATCTTTGGGCTTCCACATTATCTGGGAGGACCTTTCAGTAAAGATTAAGGTCTTACAGCACTAGTTGCTTACTTACAGGGGCATCAGCAGCATCTAGTGGTCTTGCCATCACAGTAACTCAGTATTAAGCTGCAATGGCAGTACTTGCTAATGATCTCTAGTACAGACCTCAACACTAGCATTATTGGACAATAACTCCTGTGAATGTCTCTCAGTTTTACAGGGTATGACTCCGTCATTTCACCCAGTCCTATAAAAGCAGTTTATACTGACATCTTTCACAAGTTAAGAAAACCTAACACAATACATGACATCTATGAAGAAGAATAAAAACAATTGCACTTACCTGGAAAGATTTAAAAAACCCTGTCAATAAAATTGCCAGTTTGAAATGGCATCTTCATTCCCTTTAGAGTAACAATTGATAACTTCATTAGGTAACCTTCATATCATTACTTTTAAGCTTGCAACTCCCTGAAAGCTACTGTGTTGTACTATGTCTTGCTGCACAAAAGGTCTCTCTCCTGCATGTATGCCTAGCACGTGTGTCTCTGCAAATGATGATGGTTGCAACCATGTCAACAATACATTTTTGTATGGTGTGTGGAGGAATATCTAATGCATGGTGTGAATGGGCCATGCTCTACACAGTATAGGCCACAGGTAAAACTTTATGCACCAAGCTTTATCTTTGTGACTTTAATCTGTCATGTACTCGATCTCATGGCTCAGTAGTTGGGGACTAGCTCCACTGCTTCACTTCTGCTGCAGCATACCATGCACAAGCCTGTCTGAGGAGGTGCCTTGCTGCTGTCATCAACTGGTCACCGTCATATTCATCACTCATACAAAATGCACCAAAGAGAGCTGCAAGACTGCTAGGTGTTTCATTTGTCACTGGTTATGACAGTGGTGTACCAGCATGATTCAGAATAATATTATACAGAATGCAACAAGCAATAAACATTCTGCATGCAGTAGCAGGGTCATACTGAAGGAATGCACATTTGCATAGCAGTGTGCTCCTCTGTATCACAAACGACAGGACATGTGCTTGATTTCCTCACTATGAAAGCATCATTTACAAATATTATATCAACTTATTTAAATGTCATTGCATACTCATTTGCATATGACTGTTTCTGTGACTTCCCAGGTTGCACATATATGCAGCATATGTTTCTTAACTGTATTTTGTGCATGATGTAACTTGCCAGTTCACATTGTGCACATGCATAACTGGCTATGAGTACCACGCTATATTTCTACATGGCATAATGATGTCTACAGTAGTCTGAGAGGGATAGCAAGTCAAAAGACACCATGAAATTGTCTTCCACTTTTGAAAGTAACTGTTACATTATAAATGATTTATAGAAACAGCAGTGGGTGTAAGTCAGCTTATTACACACATTCTTGGTTCCCTTATATCCCAAA
>NC_056735.1:966110399-966125399 GCF_019279795.1 Protopterus annectens
GCAGCATGTGGTGTTGGGTATAACATTGCTGTGTCTAGATGTGCGTATCCTTCCTACTATAGTACTGCATAGATGTGTCACCTGTGTTTCCCCTAGGTATAACTCTAATGCTGGCACCAGAAATGAATGCTTTCCCATATACATAACTGTAGGTCCTACAAGAGAGACTGGGCCCAATAGGGAGTGCATCTGTACCTATTTGTGTGGCAGGTCCACCATATGTATGTGCTCCCATATATACTTCTTCAAATATAGTATGGCATACCCCATATCCCTTTGCGTATAGTATGACATGCGTAGCTCATCCCATTTGTCTGAACCTGTCATCCTACCAGCCCTAGCAATATGCTTTCTATGTCTCTTGCCAACATGTCCAAAGGACGAGGTGGATGGAAGAGGCTGGATAATTTCAGCCTTTAGAAAGTTATATCCTGGCACATGCATTCAGCAATCATGGTGAGAGAAGATGCCACCCAGCCTTTATAGGATCAAGTGTGGCAAACACACTGGTCTACAATATCAATGCTGCGGGTGAGCAGGACTCCACACTGCCACAGCCTGTTTCTAATATGATACTCCATTATAAGGTTAAAGCACTTTCCATAGCATCTGAGATGTAAGCCACGTGGGGCCACAAGGGAGCAGCTGACAGAAGAGCCACATGGGGTCAGGAGGGTGTAATAGGATAACATAGATGGAGGAGGTTTTGATGTCCCTGTCTAGAGTAAAGGTACTGGGATCATCTATGGAGAAGTGGACACTAAAACCAGGATGGACTAGCCCCAGCACTATTTAATGGATGATTTTACATGTTAATAACATCTAAGTCAGATATCTTTACATCTATTTAACACCACTTTGAATTTTTTAAAGAGTAGTGTGATTTTTTTTTTAAAAAGGCAACATGAAAAATATGTGTCAACAAAGTTGTTCGTAACAAGAACAATTTTAAATAAGTACTTTATGACTTAGATTTTTGTTTGTTGTGTCATATAACTTTTTAATAGTTAATTGATTTTTTTAAGATTTGATTGGTTAATTTTACTTTTTAATGCAAAAACACGAGTGTTGAGATGTCTGAAGAAGTTCCATGTGGAAATAAAGGAAAGAAAGCACTTACAAAATAATGGCAGTCCTCGCTTAGTTTTCTTTTTGCAGTATTCTCCACTTTTTTTGTTTTTACATCTATCTGTATCATACCTCTCAACTCTACTGAATTGGTTTTGAGGGCAGAACAATGGGTTGCCACGAATTACCAACTGGCCCCTTCAATTCCCGAATTTCCCTGTTGTTTTTTTGAATTTTTTTGATGAAGTTGCTGCTGACATCATCATGTGCAGGTTCAGCTTCATGAGCCAGACTCCAATCTGTCAGAATTCAGCTGAGGGCATGAGGGGCTTATCTGCACTCTGTTTACCTTTTTTTAGTTTCATTCATAGAACTTCACCAGTATTGGATGTAAACTAGTGCCAGTAGCCAGCCCAGGCAGCAGTACACAGTTGAGCCAGTCAGACAACAGACCACCAGCGAGTGAATGGAGTCAGAGTGGTGGAGGAGAGGGGATGACTCCAGTGTCTTTTTGTTTTTTTGTTTTAAATTAATACGGACTGTCACTTGGTCGGAGCAGCAGCAACAGCAAGTGAAGTGAAATTAGTAGTACAGCCTATACTAGTAGTACTACAATTTAAGTTTATTTAAGTTAAGTTAAGTTAAATTAAGTGCAGAACTGCAGTAGCAGTCAAGACTTGCGCTGCAAAGTCGGAGTCAGACCGGTCCCTGCCCAGGTCAACGCCCCACTCAGCATGCTTCTAAGTACTCCAGATCCAGAGAAAATGAGAAAATTTATCTCAAGTTCAACTAGTTCCTCCAGGTAAAAGTTTTTGTTTTTCTTTCTATCCACAACCCACTAGGCCAGCTGATACGGAAGAAAAGTGTCCTTTAAAGTTTTATTTTCATTATTCCCTCCTCCTATTCCTATATTGTATAAAAATATGAAATATTTTTTGGCAGAAGCAGTTCTTGCTGCTGCTAGTGTACTGCATTAGTGTGTTAGCGATAGCGGCTCTTTTTACACCCTGACCTTAATAATCCAGCACAAGATAGTGGCAACAACAAAGTGGTTAGTTAAATAAGTAGCCCCCAACCCAGTGATATATACATTCATACCTTACTGCCAAAAACCGTATTTGTTCTGGTCTCTGTGCAGAGATCTGTTTTACCGGGGATTGTATTTGTGCAGGGTATTTGAGCGTACTGTTCATTAAACAGTATGAAGCTTTGGAGGGGAGGAGTTGGCGAAAATGTGAATCACCAGGTAACACACTGATATGGAAGTCAGTTAGTCAAATCTTTATTGTTTGCTGATCAGTGTTTTTCTTCTGACTTACAGTAATGATGTTCTAATTATATTCTACTTTAGCTCTTTTATAATAAGTTGTTTAAAGATGGTGTCAATAAATCTGAATTGTTTTCTGCTAACCATGTTGGACAGCCCTATTTTTCAACTTCACTGGAGTGCTGGCCCTCTAAAGTACCTTTAACGTCACAGATCTCCCATTACAATGACTGAATCATCTCTCAGATTATTATGGCAATGCTCCTTTACAAATGTCCACTCCAGTACGTGTCTATACCTCACACTTTTAGAGTGAAAACATGCTATATAAAACCAAGCCACCTGACTGTACAAAAAGAATCAATGAATGCCTGAAACATTTCAATAAGAACAGCCATTATGAAACTAGAAAACAAACTATACATAGCATAGGTCAAATACAGTGCTAGCAGTATGCCCAGAGTATTGTAAGACAAGAAAACACGGTATAGATATAGATATATATATATATATATATATATATATATATATGTATATATATATATATATATATATATATATATATATATATATATATATATATAGGCAGAGTATGCTGAGAGCTGAATATAAGGCAATACAAAAAAAATGAGATCATTTTAACTACATACAATTACGCAGTATAAAATATGCAAATGTAAATTCACATGCAGAGATCAGACTAAAATGCATAAATATTTTGTTCTGCATATGAGGCTTGCTACTCTTAACATCATCACAAAAGAATATGCACATTCTTATTTCTTTGTGGAGAAGGTCTCCAGCTGTTGTTTTAAAGGTTTATAAGATTTGCTGCTGTCTTACTTCATTGTGAGGTGGTCATTTCTAGAGTGAAATAATGGGCAATAGTCTTTTTTATCTTTGGTCCATATGTAGAGTCATGCTACAGCTGGGTCATAGATTCAGGGTCAGACATACATGGAAGTGCTGTTTAAACCAGTTAGTAGCAAGAGTCAGACTTTGAGCTTTTTTTTATAATTTCACTGTCACACTTATTAAATAAAGCTGAATAAACAATAAACATATCCACTCTGTAGCAGCTGTATAGTGTAACTAACATCCACATATTTTGTTTAAACTGCTGTTTTAATGTTAAAGTTCTGCCTTTTATATTTTGCTATATGATATAGGGTCCTTTTGGTGACAGGACAGGATAAGCAGTGTATTAAAAGGAATCTATTAAAACAGTGATGTGTTGAAACTTTAAAGGCAATAGCTCAGTCTCTGTACACCTTTAATAACTGATTGAAAATTGTATAATGCACTACTTTTAGGTGGCTTTGTGTACATAGAAAATGGCTGTTAAACAAATTCTTGAAAAAATAAAATGAGATTATCTGGCCATTTAAGACTCAGCCAAATGGCATGTTAGTTTCACCCACTCACCAGATTTCCGTTTGCCCTTTTATAAATGTCTCATATATCCTTTGCTGCTGTAAATTATATTAATGGGTACATGAGATAAAATCATTGACTTTTTGACAAGCCGTAATTATATTCCTAGATAAATTTGTTGCTAGCTGTATATCACTGCATATGGTGACTGGTTTGTCCTGCTGTTGACATGGATTTGTATATTCATTCGGTAGCACTGGGTGCAAAACGTAACAGAGAAGGTAAGAAGTATGAATGGGAATGTTCTTCTTTCTGGGGTATGGAGAACATTCACAGTGCACAGCATATAATCCAGAAGCTCTGTGAGGACATTTTGCTTGGATGGGAGGGCAAGTGACCAATATACCTGAAATAAAATAGTCTTTGGGCTCCATTTAGGTGCTGTGTTCTAGTGAATGGCAGTAATGAAGAGAAAAATTGGCTGAAATGCTACCCTAGGTTATGCCATATCCATTCAACTCAGAACCCTTCATTATCTTATTCTGCCTGTCCACCTGGTCAACAAAGGAAGGGAACATTAATATATACACGTTCAGATGTTAATATAAATAAAACAGTTTTTTTTCTGGTTATATTTTGAGTTATTTAATATTGGAGTCGAAGCAGTTAATTTTTAGTTTTTTATAAAAGAAAATGAGTGCTGATGGAGAAGTATAGAGAAAGTCAGAAGAAGTTGCATTGTGTCTTTGTGGACTAAGAGAAAGCATATGACAGGGTACCTAGAGATGAGTTGTGGTACTGTATGAGGAAGTCAGGAGTGGCCGAGAAGTATGCAAGAGTGGTACAGAATATGTACGAGCGCAGGTTGACAGTGGCGAGTTCTGCAGTAGGAGTGACGGATGTGTTTAATGTGGAGGTGGGATTACATCAAGGATCAGTTCTGAGCCCCTTCTTATTTGCAGTGGTGATGGACAGGTTGACAGATGAGATCAGACAGGAGTCCCCATGGACTATGATGTTTGCAGATGACATTGTGATCTGTAGTAAGAGTAGGGAACAGTTTGAGGAGACCTTGGAGAGGTAGAGATATGCTCTAGAGAGGAGAGGAATGAAGGTCAGGAGGACTAAAACAGAATATGTGTGTATGAATGAAAGGGAGGATAGAGGAATGGTGAGAATACAGTGAGTAGAGGTGTAACATAATTGAGTACCAAGAAGGGGACTTTAAAGACTATAATTTTACTGATTTCATTATTGTTCCTGAACTGGTTAATTTATTCTCTAAAGGTATGTCTTTTCTCTTATTACCAGATAAGGGGGGGGGGGGGTAATAAAATGACAAATACCAATTACACTAACAAAATGTTTAATATCTTGAATGAAGACACCTATGAACTAATGTCTAGGAACGAGGTCAATAGAGCTTATAACCAAATTCAAGTACAACTAAATGATATGTTCATAAATGAAAGAACAAGTATAGATGAGTTTATCTTAACATAGATTCCCCTCTAATACCAACCATCATTTGGGTCCCCAAAATACACAAAAACACCAACAATGTCCCCTTCTCCCTATTGTGGATTGTAGGAATTCAATCACTAGTGCTTGTGCAAAGTTCCTGGATGAGAAACTAAATAGGTTAATAGCACAAGAAATATGCATATGTAGGGATTGCTGGGACTTTTTTAAATAAAGTCAACAATCTGGAATATCATGAGACAGACACTTCATCATGGTTGACGTGCAGGACCAATATATGGTCATACCACATGAAATAGGGCTGGAATGGTTTTGTGAATTTTTGTTTAATAAGGGGATAGAACAAGAAAAGACAAATTTGTACAAAGAACTTCTGGAAATTGTGCTTAATAATAACTATCTTATTTTCAAAGAAAGATCTCCTTTTACAAAAGAAGGGGGTGGCAGTGAGCTCTCTCTGTGTGGCTTCTCATTTGCTAATTTAGTGAGGATCCAATAGGAGAACAGGTATATACACACTACTGAATTTTCAGATTCCTGCAAGCTATATGTTAGATACCTGAGTGACATACTAACAGTATGGAAGGACAATAAAGAAAGGATTCCAGCATTTTTGGGTTTCATTAACTGAAGTTTGCATATGAAGTTGGGGATGATAGTATTACCTTATTGGACATCAAGCTACAGAAGGATAAGATACAAGGTTCTTATACAGAATGTATACATTGAAAACTCACATATTCTAATGCAATTTTACACTTCTCTAGTGAGCAAAAAAGAGCTGTGGTAAAGGGCCACTTTGTCAGGGTTGCACGGATGATAACAAGAGATGAACAATTTATGGAGAAGTGATACAATTTGAGGGATATGTTTACAGAAAGGGGATATCCCACCCCTTTGTCAATAACTTAATGTATGATGCAATAAACAAAAGGAACAGCAATCATTTTGTTCCAATTTTGTCTAACAGAAAAAACAGTGAGGTTAATTTACCACAACACTCTAAAAGTGAAAGATATAAAAACAATGTAGCCTATAGGAATTCATGTATTACTACATTTAATTTAGATAGTGACATCATAAAATCAATAATAGAAAAGAATTTGACCATCCTAAGGGAGTATGATGAACTTAGAGACAGAGTAGACATAAGACCTAAAGTGATGTATAGGAAGGGTAACAGCTTCAAAAAATAGTTTTGAAAGAACATTATCAACAGTAGGGGAGCATAAGAAGGAAGGAAAAATGTCAAGATGTGAGTGATGTAGTTATTACAAACATATTAGTGTTGGTGAATCCTTTGAAATAAAAGGACACAAATTTTTGTTAGTGGGGAGATTCAACTGTGAAACTAAATGTGTTGTGTATGTTGCACTTTGTCAGACATGCCCAGGATTCTACATAGGTAAAACAGAAAGGAAACTAAAATATTGTATATACGAGCATTTATATGATATAAGAAAAGAAAAAAATACTAATGCTTTATTTAAACATATCTAGCATGATCCTGGGCATGTATTTAAATTTATGGTGGTAGAAAAAAAATCACAATGAGAAAAGGGGGGGGGCATGGCCACTATTTTTAGAAAAACGAGAATTATACTGGAAGTTACATTTGAATGCTAGTATTTGGTTAGGCTTGATTGAATGCAGTTCCATTATGAGTTTACTTAAGCCGAAGTCTCTGTCCAGATGAACCCTACAATTTAAGCATTTGGCATCTTAGTTTGTTTAATCATTTCATTTTAATCCAATATTTGTACTGATTATTTTCACTTTAATGTATTTTAATATTTTTGTGAGGACAAACTTGTGTGTTTTTTTATCACTTTAAATTAATTGGATATTTGGCGGGTTTTGATCATGTGACTTGGTACTGAGTATTTAACATCTCTTGGATCTTGGTTTTATTATCTGATGAAGTCTTAAAATTTTAAAGATGAAAGTGTTAATTAAATATTTCTAAGAGCAATACTGTCCATGGTTCTGGTGTTCCTTGTATTTCCTTTTACTTATAAACAGCACCACAAATTGGAAATGTTGACAAAAGTAATGCCAAATGCAGACACGGTGAAAAAAAAGACTGAACATGGAGGAGAAGAGCAAATATTAGACACTGGTGTTCTACTTTAAACTTATTTTTTGCAATAGGAAAGCTGCCCTGTACACCCCCCAATGTAGGGGAAACCTCCCACACCCCAAACTTATATATACCTACTCTGAGATTGCCATACCATAGAGAAATGGGAATATTCAGAGAAATGGTAAATGCAAGTATGTTTTTAAACCATTCAGTCATCCATATTTTGGGATTCACTGAAGTAGGTCCTATTATTTTATATGGTTTTGCCCCAAACTACTGAGTTCCTTAACCTTTTCTGTCTCCTTTCTTCCCCTAATTTGACTCATGTCTTACTTTATTCCACATCTCATCCCCAACAATTGTACATACTTGTAATGCTTTTTTCTTTCTATATAATTTTCCTCCAAAGAAGGATTTTAGCAAATCATGTTATGATATTTTACTGCTACTCTTCTTACTTATTTTACTGACTAAATTATTGTATCATGTCTACTTATGATTGTGTTCAGTTATGCTACATTGTCATGACTTATACCTCTTGGAATATTTGACCTTACTGTGAAGGTTGCCAGCCCAGCTAGCTGGAATTTTGTAAATAATTCTACATTATTTGTGAATAGTAATATGGTCTGTATGCTTGTCTTACAAATGTAAGAAAACTATACGTTATGTACTGAGCTTCAAGAATGTAACCACAGTGTACCCTACTGGAAAATAACAGAGTTAACTTGCAGACTCTAAGATAATAAGTGAATTGTTTATGATGGCTTTTATCTCAGCTAGGAGACAGAATGTCTGCAGCTAGAAATTCTTTCTATTGTCTGGAAACAGAAATAATTTGCAGGTTTCAAAGGTAAAAGTGTGTAGCTGTTTTACAACTTCCAGTTCCAGGCAAACTTCTAAAAAATAAGTATTTTTGGCACAGATGTGCTAAATTTTAAGTTTCTGTTAGCCTGAGAACTGAAGGCAAAGGTGTCAAATAGTGATGTCATCCAGCTAACCCAGCAGTAATTTGTATTATTAATTTAAGAACTATCTCTCAGAAAAAGTCTGGGCATTTTGTATTTGTCTTTGGACTTAGAAACATCCTCTCATCAGCACTTCTCATCTATATTTCCCTGGCTCTGTAAGTAAGTAACTTAGGGCATAGTATATCTTAGATATAGCTAGGAATACAGTAAAGATTAGCTTAGATGTTTTCTGTACTTATTTGAGACTGTCCTGCAATGTTGCTTTAAAGTATTTCCTGTGATTCTGAGCTCTGTTGTCACTGTGTTGAGTTATTGAGTATTGCCTTGTGCTTTTCTTACTTCTTATTAAATGTATTTAAACCTTTTTATAGTGGCTGGTTTGTTTAGAGATATTTAAGCTCTTAGAGTACTTGCATATGTATTTGGTGACACTGTACAGACCACTCTTAAATAGCCTTAGTCTTGATCACACTTAGCATTTGGATAGCAGTAACATTACACAGTAGAATTGATTACCATTTGGGATGGGCCTTATAGTAGCTGATAAAGAGTGGTTGGTGGCAGCTGGTACTACTTTATAGCCTGGGCAGAACGGGGCATAGCTAATGAACCCGTGTCAGCCTTCCCCAGGAGTGTCTGTGTATTTGTATATAAATCAAATCTCAAAGTGTGTGTATGTGTGTCAGCTACTTGTGCAGGGACATGAAGCACTGGTTGGACAGAGAGGGTACTGGAGGTTTTGGCTTGACCACTCAGCTGAGGTCTTATCCCTATAGCTGTACCTGTGGGAAGTCTTATTGGGGATCTGGAGAGGGAGTGAGAAACCAGCCCCAGACTGACTGTGATCTCTGTGTGCTCTAAAGAGAAATTGTACTTTACTGTGTGTGTACTTGTCATCCTCCCAATGTGCATGTCCCTCACTGGTGCTAGTGGTGAAGATTAAGGCTCTTAATTACTGGGCCAGTGCAGGGCTGTCACACCTACATTACCAGTATTTCACTGATATTAAGATTTGTTTCTTTGGTTGTTTTGCACTGTGCTGAGCCTGAAAATGGTTTAGGTGGATCATTGCTCTTCCCTGGTTAACAAACTTTAAATCAGTCAATCAATCAATCAAACTATAAGTTAAGTACTCTACACAATCAAGCATTTCTTGGAAGGTGCTGTAGATAAAACCAAGCAGACCTTGCTACCATGAAGCAGGCTGATTTTGAAACATGAAACCTGGGAAAATCATTTGATTCATCACAGTTTCCAGCCCTCATTTCCCAAGTCCAGTGTCCTCCGAATCCAGAGAGCACTGTACAAATGATACAGTGAGACTTCACTTCATGGTTGTTGGAAGACTGGGGTTCCAAAAGAAACATGAAGATTTTTTAACCAGCATTATACATTCTGATCACATTTTACCTCTTTATTCCTTCATGAGCTTCCAGTCATCTTTTGCACTTGCTCTGAAAGGCTGGTGTTCCTTGTCCACTTAATTATTTTACCTCTCCTGATGTGAGTGACAAACCCCCACACTCCCCGAATGTAGATATGCAAACTCATGGTTATACCAAATGAAAGAAGGAAGAAATCTCCTTAAAGAATTAATCATTGTCACTGACAATAATTTCCTATGGGAAAACAACATTTGGTAATGCCATTCATATTTTTTTTTGTGTGTGCTGCTGAAGCTTAAGCAATTTTACCTCTAGCATGCGTAGGAGAGACAAAAAGTCTGAAGTTATTCTGAAAATGTCTTTGCATAAATTTTAAGTAGGCACTACAATTTTGTAGGGTATGGATACCTATTTGTTGAAATGTATACCAAACATGTCACAGACTTCTGCTCCATTATCGGAAGTATTAAATAATGGTGCTCTGGTGAATTCTGGCACAGTAGCATATCAAGGCATTTAACATTCTTAAGTAGAATTTAATGAAGGCATCTGGTTCGAAATGTTATCTCAGTTCCTCTTATTATTATTATCTTAGTTCTTCTTCTTTCATCTTTTCCCGGTTAGAGGTTGCCACAGCGGAACTCCGGTCCGCTAATGATTAGCAGTAAATTTTTTTTTATGGGTGCCGAGGTACCAGCTCGACGCCCAACCTTCAACGAAGGCATGCCCATTCTGCGCATGTCTTTTGAATGCCACTTGACCACGGGGAGGACATGCAGACTCCACACAGAAGGTGCTCCAGCCGAGAATCGAATGGGAGAACCTCTTGCTGTGAGGCAACAATGCTACCGCTGCACCACCGTGGCTTACTAAATATTATCTCAGTGAAAATACATTATCTAAAGATGATTCAAAAACAGTACTTGGAATATTGCTTTTGCAAGGCAGTCCTCAGTTTACCCATGTATTGAACACCATGATCAAAACACTATAAGGATATGTTATGATAAAAACATGGATGCTAACAATTAGATTTTTAGATATATTTTATCAGTTTGTCTAGGAAAGTAAGTCCCAGAGAAAAGGAGAAACAAGCCACTGGAGACCATAATAAGTAAACTACTAATGAGTGCCCACTACAGTTTTCAGGGAGTATTAAAATGAATACAAAAAAATCACTTTGCTAAATATAACCATAACAAGACTTTAAGTTGCAAATGTACTGCCAAGAACAGCTTTGCATCTTTTGTACATAAAGGTTCAGATAATGAAACCCAGCAGCACAAGTGATGAACAAATGGCCCATACTGCAAACCACAAACTAAAGCAAACATGCCACACTGCAAGATGAAATGTCAGTGCAGCAAAATAATACATTTTGGGGGGAAGGTCAAAGATATAAAGCCAAATATCAAAAAGCATCAGACATTACAGGAGCTTCTGGGTCATGGCCAAGATGGTGAACTGTTAGCAGCAAAAATAATTTGCTCTGCTGTCATTATATCTCTGACATGATTTTACATCTCAAAAACTTCATAAAATTGTTGTGATTTTCCTATCAAAACTTCACAGAAAAGGTTTTTGAATGTTTTTTTTTCAAAATAAGCCATTTGAAAATTACTTCACAAGAATTATCAGTTAAAAAATGAGTCTTTGATGACAAGCATTCAAGACCTTTCATTAACATAATACAAAAATGGCTACAATTACAGAGGAATACAGTAAACACATAGAAATGTTAAATAAAATGGTTAAACAGCAGAAAACGCAGTATGCAAGAAGTGCTAAATGAAGTTGATGGCAGAGTGGCTGAAGAAGTAAAACATGCTGAATTTCATTTGAAACAAAACAATGGGTTACTGAATAGAATAGATGATCTTGAAACTAGATCTAGGAGAAACAACATCAGAATTTATGGACTACCTGTAAGTAAAAAGGAAATAATATGGTAAATTTCTTAACCTCCTGGCTTCCAAAAATCTTAAATTTACCGGAAGAATTATCCTTTGGAACTGAAAGAGCTCATAGATTTTTGACAAATCTTTCTACAAAGGAAAACTCTCCACCAAGGTCTATCATTATCAGATTTATTTCCTGTGAAGATAAGGAATTTGTGTTAATAACTGCATGGTGTAACTCTCCTATTAAAATGGACAATAACATAATTAGACTGGGCAAAGATTATTCATCCTCAGTGGTTACAAAAAGGAAAGTTTGTTTACCATTAATAAAATAATTCAAGAAAATAGGAATTAAAACACATTTATTGTTTCCAGCTAAGTTAAAGCATTTTCTTCCAGATGTCCAGAAAACCTTTGACTCATTAGATAATGCTGACACTTATAGTCAAAAAACAAGATTTTAGACCAAACAGAAGATATTGCCTGGAGTATTACATTACTGAAGAAACATGCTGACAGATACAGTTGGAAGAATAATGAAAAGAAGAAAAAGCTAATGAAAGAACAAATTAATATCTGTACTATATTTATTTTAGACATTTAGTCTAATTTAACTTGATCTGCTTATTTGGGCTATATATTTTTGGACTATTTTAATATAGCAAAGTAAAGCTTACTTCTCCTCTCTCTCTCCCATTTATGTGTTTTGTGCATTTGTATGTGTATGTGTGTGTAGCGTTTGGGGACAGTTTGTATGAAGAACTGACTGGTTTATTTAACGACTTTGGACTAAAATTGATGACGGCTTTGATTAATCATTATACAAAGCAGCTACAAGTCTTAAAACAACAAATGACTGATTTAGACTCTAAAATTAAGAACTTTGCTTGTTTTTTACTTTTACGAGTTTGTACTCCAGCATTACTGCTAGAGCAGACCGGTAAAGAGCGACGATCATTTCAAGAAAGCAAAAGAAATTAAAAAGGGACATTACAGCATATGCTAACAAAAAAGCTTATGTTTTGGTATCACATGTTGACACAGAATATATGCATGATACTAATTGTAATAACAAGCATATTGTGGATTCAAATGACAAAAGAAATGTGTCTGGCTCTAATAGTAGGTTGAGCAATAATGGTGGGGCAAATAATATCGAAGCCCCTATCTTAGATAATTGTAATAACTGTGACAGGAATGGTCAGGTTGCTAGTGCATCTAACAATGATAGTCACACAGTTTCTAATAATACCACAAATACGGACAATAACTGTGGTGACAATGGATCCAATGGAGGTCCTTTTTTAGTCGACAAACAGGGGAACAAACGTGGGCCAACTTGGAACAAAGTGGTTCAGAACAAACCCAAGGGAAGGCTGAGAAACAGAAAGAGATGATAGGGGCAGTTCCCTTAAATTCATATGAAATACAGATACACAACTTGTCAAATATGAAAATTTCTGAAGAAACTACTAGTCTCTTACAGAAAGGTTTGTCTTTTATTCCTTCCAATCATTTTAATAAGACAAAAACCATAATAGATTTCAGATTAACACTTAGGAAATTAAATCTTAAATACATTATGAAAGACATTACAACAATCTCTACACAAGAAGGTCCCAAGAAAGCTAGTACCTTTAATCCACCACTAGTGGGCACACTTCAAGTTTTTCAAAACATATGTGAGGAAGCTATGAGAAACATAAATGCCACTAGCTTTCCTGAGAATTTAAGTGAGCCAGAGTTAACGGCTCTGAAAAACTTAAAAGACAACACGGACATAAGAATTATGAAGGCTGACAAGGGGGGCAAAATAGTAATTATGGAAAATTCACAATATATAAACTCAATGGAAGCTTTGTTAATGGACAAACATGTCTATCAAGAAGTAGATACTAAAATGATACAAAAAAGTTTTTTAAGATTAGATACTACTTTATTTGATATGTTTAGTCAAGATGAAATAGACTATGCAACATATAGTTTCCTATTAGTTGAATTTCCTAAAATGGGAAACATGTTTGGTATCCCAAAACTACAAAAAAACCTGTTTGATCCCCCTTTTAGGCCAATTATCTCAGCCCCCAAATGTAAGACAGAAAATATCTCCATTTGGTTAGATTACACTTTGAATCCAATAGTACAACGTTCTAAATATTATTTAAAATACTCTTGGCATCTATTGGAACAGCTTAGAGAATTACAACCTCTGACATCTGAATTCTTTCTTGCTTCCTTGGATGTACAATCTTTATACACTTGTATTGATCATGAATTTGGAATTGAACATTTAAGACAATATTTGGTTGCTAACACAAATTTAAGTAATATTAAGGTTAACACCATTTGCAGTCTTATGGAATGTGTATTACAAAACAACTTTTTCAAATTCAATGATAAATTTTATAGGCAAGTTTCGGGTGTGGCAATGGGGGCAAGGGTAGCTCCGGCCTATGCAAATCTGACTATGGCACAATGGGAAAACACTTTCGTGGCAAATTCTATTTACAAAGACAAGATCATCTTTTACACCAGATACATAGATGATCTGTTTTTTCTATGGAATGGTACCTTACAGGAATTTCATGACTTTGTTCATTATTTGAACAACACTACAAATTGTCTAACATTCACTGTTAGTGAATTTGGAACTAACATCAATTTTTTGGATTTACATTTAAGTTATGACAATGTACTTAAAAAAATTTCAAGTTCCATATATAGAAAACCTACATTTGCAAATCAGTATTTGCACAAAAACAGTATACACCCTTACCACATGAAGAAAGGGGTTATAAAGTGTCAATACATTCGTCTAAGCAGGTTGACATCTGACAATGAGATTTTTCTGAGTGAAACAAATAATCTAAGGGGATTTTTTGTCAATAGAGGTTATAAGTTGGCATGGTTAAAAACAATAGAAATAGAAGTAACATTTCTTCGTGAGACCACAGCAAGGCCTATTTTAACAGTAGGGTCACTGGTCACAGAAGTAACAACTAAGAACAATAAGGAATTTAGTGGTTCCTTTTTGCTACCCATTTCTAATGAGATGTGGCTTATTAAAGACATTATTGTAAATAACTGGAAGATTATCTTGGGTAACCAAGATTTTGCGAACATTTGAGGCATTAAACCAATGTTCACTTTCAAAAAAGTAGTTAATCTAAAAAGTATACTTGAGAAAAAGGAAAACAGATGTACTACAAATAGAACGGGTGTCATACAAACTAAAGGCACCTTTTCTTGCCACTGTTGTAAACAGTGTAGATACATCACTAATTCATCTTTTGTACACTTTAAGCATTTACGAACAACACATTGGTCAAAACAGTATTTTACATGTTACAGTACTATGGTTGTTTATTTTGCTCAGTGCCAAACATGTCCAAGTTATTATATGGGAATGACCACAAGAGCCTTGAAAGTCAGAATTAGTGAACACATTTTGGCTATAAAGAAAAAAGAC
>NC_056735.1:966130399-966170399 GCF_019279795.1 Protopterus annectens
TAATGGCCTGTTGTATGTACAAGTCAAATATTAGTCGTTCATCAATTATTACCCCAAAGAGTTTGGTGTGTGAGGCAGGGGAGATAGTGGTGCCATCTAGGGAGAAAACAGAAAAATTGGATTTAAGGTGACAGAGTGTTTAAGGTAGGAAGAGAAGGAGTTGAGTTTTCTTAGGGTTAAGGATTAGTTGATTGTTTCTGAGCCATTTTTTAACAGCAGTAAAGGAATTCTGTGTTAGTGTGTGTAGTTCAGAGATAGTATTAGAGATAGATAAGAGCGCAGAGTTGTATGCATATTGTATTACAGATGAGAGACTGCAGGATGAATGTAGGTTGTTGGTAAAAATGTTGAAAAGGAGCGGTCCAAGTATGGAGCCTTGGGGTACTCCTGTTTGAACAGTAAGGAAGGGTGAGAAAGCCTGCTGCCATCTGACAGCTTGTTTTCTGCCAGTAAAGTAAGATTGGAACCAGCCAAGAGTAGAAGGAGAAAGGTTTAGGTCTGAGAGTTTGTTAAGAAGGATGGGATGAGACACAGTGTTGAAGGCGAGAAGAGAAGGGGAGGTTGTTTTCCCTAGCTTGTGCAACCTTTTGAGTAAAGTATAGTAAGGCAGTCACAGTACTGTGTTTATATATACATATATATATATATATATATATATATATATATATATATATATATATATATATATATATATATATATATATATATATATATATATATATATATATATATAGATTCACTTCAGATGATCAAAGTTTTAAAACTTCAAATGTCATATGGCCGAGACCGTACGATCGAGGTTTCAAAACTTGAAAAACTTGAAATAAAAACAAAACAAAAACATTTTCCTGGACATTTCCCCCTGCACCCCCCCCCCCTCGCTATTTAAATATACCAACTCCGAGATCACACTACAGCAAGGAAAAGGGAAAAATTCCCATCGCGCTCTGTATGGAGATCTCTGTTCAGAACGTTTGAAGTTTTAAAACTTCAATCATATGGTCTTGGCCATATGAAAGTTGATGTTTTAAAACTTCAATCATATGGTCTTGGCCATATGAAAGTTGAAGTTTTAAAACTTCAATCAGCTGAAGGGAACCCATACATCCAGTAGATAAAAGCACACACACACACACACACACACACACACACACACACAGATAGATAGATAGATAGATAGATAGATAGATAGATAGATAGATAGAAGAACTAGCATGTGAAGGCTGCAAAATGTAAACTAAAACTTTACAGAAGGAATCATTAATGAGAACAGAGTTTGATATTTATAAGCCAAAGCTATTTTTATATTGTAAGCTATTATACAAAGAATTTTAAATTGCATTGTTCAGACATGTATCAAATTCTGCATCAATTTTACAGTGCAAATCCTTATTAATGCACTCTGTTGTGATCTATTATGGCAGATTATCTGTAACCTGAGTAGATTCCGGATGACTGTCATCTTCCTGAGTAATTTCTACACCTGAGAATGATGTTGTAATGCAAACTGTGAAATTTTCTTTCCTTGAGGAGTGTTCACTAGCTTCAGAGAAAAAGTCACTTGCCCATGTTGTGCCTAAATGTTACAGCTGTTCTGAACAGAGTACTTAATCTTTTTCCTGCAATGCCCAATGTAGATGACTAGTCAGAAGTATAAGCTAGACTCTAAGAATACATATAAGCAAAGTTACTATGTAATGAGGCTGAAAATTTACATGGGACATTGTGTACTGATGAATGCTTCTAGCAAAGTGATATAGTAATGAAATTGCTGAAAGGCTGGTTGACAGCAAAGTGATATATTAAAATATGTCAGTACATAGCTAATTCTCCATGAAATGAATACCACTGTCTTATTCATCCAAAGGCTAAGAGGCTTCCAGTTCAGGCCAAGTCCAGTTTTCCTTCTTGGTTCTTTAGTCTTCAAAATACTCAAACTTGATTGTACTGCCACTCAGACCTAATACCTAGAAGTAACTGAGAGCTTGCCCATCCCTACAAGCACTTGCTCCCATTCTGCATTCTACTGGCCATAGCTATTGCATCTCTATACTGTCCCCAGCACTATGGACGTAACTTCCTTCTAATTTATCTGATCATACAAACTACTCACTGTTCAGGCCACAGTTCAAACAATATTTACTAAAACAGTTTGAATGCAACTGTCCTTCTAAAGAATATCACCCAACCAATATCTACAGCTGTGTAGTACTTTTACCTCCCAAATACCTGATCCAACCAATTAACTCACTCATGCTAAAGTGTGATTCAGCTTACCTCACCATTATTGGTCAAAGCCCACTAATCATAATCTAGCCCCTCTTTCTTCTTACTGGACTCTTTTAGCTTGCCTAACCTAGCTAATAGCTCCCTTATCTCTACCGCTTCTACTCCTTCACCTACTTTCACTCTGCTCTCAGTTATTATCTGTATACTGTACATTGTGATGTAACCCAGATTGAGCCTGTAATTGGTCACTGTTTGATCAATGTTGCTCCCCAGTAAACAAATTTAAATAAGTAAATTAATTAATTAATTAATTAATTAATTAATTAATTAATGGAATTGTTGCAATGTTGGTTAACAAAGTCATGCATAATGATTTGGTTGAAAAGGCTAAGGGAATTGTTGGGAAATGTTGTTGTACCCCAAAGTGTGTGATGTCTTCATTAATACTGGTGAAAAGATTATGATAAGAAATGTTGTTGCAATTCAAATTTTATAAACTGTGATTCTGAGAAAATAAGAGATGAGATTCTGAGTTTGATTACTGCAAAATGATAACTGTAAACTGTGCACTGAACTGAAGTTTAAATATTGTTGGGTTGAGGAAACCTAACAATGTGTATAAAGTGCCACTTGCTCAGAAACAAGAGGGTAGAAAAGGGGTGGTACAATGAAAAGAAAAATCTACTGGAGAAGTGCTGTTGCATTTGAATGAACTCTTATGAAAGTGTAAAATTAGCAAACAGGAACAGTGATGTGCAGTATATATAAATATTTTTTCTTATAAAGGGTAAACGTTTATGGAGCACTAAATCTTGCAGAGTGCTGTATGAAATGCTTCTCCATACTCAACTGTGATCATTTGCATGAGAGATATAAACAAGAAGCTAGTCTTCCTAAATGCTAAGTTGTTAAATGAAGCAGCTATTTTGCCTGCAAAAAGGATAAAAAAAAATCCCTATGCCCATTTGAAATGTAGTTGCAGCAATAAAATAAAAAGTATATTTTCTTGGCAATGAAATAGATCATGTTTCAGTTGTGTTGTAAGGCAGGCAACACAAAAGATTGTAAAATATATTTCTCATAGCTCTGGTGACATTTTGTAAAATTTAAATTTGTGTGAGGTACAGTGTCTACCAAAAGTAAGAGTATACTCTCACGTTAGTTTGTCATGTTTACCTACATTTAACAATTATACAAATTCTGCTTTTTATTATGATAATATTGATTATGTATATTACCTTGTTACTTACAAATGTACTCTGTTACAACTTTTATGAATACTTTAGATAAAAGTTAAATAAAATACATTGGAAAAAAGATTGTGCTGTCACCACAAACAAGTGAGCAAGTGGGTCATTTGACAAGTCATTTTAAAAAATAGAGTTTGTATCAAAAATTGGATTTGGTGGAGCATATTGTACAGCTATTAAAATGCACACTGATTTTGAGAAGTACTTGCAGTGTTTATTTCCATTTTGAATTATGTGTTTGAAGCCAGGATTATAGCACAGTCTCAGTTCAGAGCAATTAGTCTTTCTATATTAAATTACAAATTCACTGGAAATTAACGAGACAGATTTAATGAATATGATGACTTTAACCAGCAAATTCAGATGAAGGTATTGTGCTATGCTGTCATCTGCACAGATTTTTTGTGATTCAGGTCCATAATCTAACTGCTAAGAGCATTGTCCTACTTTGTATATCTTCCCTATTTCTTGTAATTTGGTAATTTAAAGTATGTTCAATAACATTGTCATGCATCTCAGGAAAATCCCTTGCCTTTTGCTTAATTACTGCAAAGTAAAATACATGCACATACAGACATATATGTATACACACACACACACACACACACACACACACACACACACACACACACACACACACACACACACACAAGCACATTTACTCACAGTTTAACAGGCAGCCACACAAATACCCAAACACATGCACAGAGGCACACACACGTGCATGATTGTGTTCACATACACACACACACACACACACACACACACACACACACACACACATACACACACACACGTGTGCACACCCACACACATACATATACATAATCATAAGTGCTGGTGCTGCTGTATAAACAAATAAGTACTCCAGCGCAGACTGTTGTTGAATAAGGTGATATATGCAGCAGCCAGTCACAATTTTCTTACATGCATTTAAAGCTACTGACTTTCTACCTTACCTTCATATGTTTCTGTGTGCATATACTCCTGCAGTCTCTGATGTATGTTTATATAACCTAACAAAAATAGCCCTTCCATAGATAAGATGCTCCTGTTTTTGTTTGTCTTTTTTATGTTGGTCCATGCTCACCCAAATGCCAATTCCAAGCTGTGCACCTGGCTGCTGCTTCAAGGTTCTTAAAGATGTAATCTATTTAAAGTAAATACCTTATGGCACTCTAGTATGGTGATTTGCATAAATTCAATGAGCTTCTCCTACACGATGTTTAAGGTGTTACACAGTGAAGACTAAGCATTCCTGGATCTTTCTTATGTTTTTACCAAATGGTTTGGCTGTTACCTTTTACCCTTTGGTTTGGACTCTAGAATTTATCCCTATATATTTCAATCAGATTTTTTTTTGTTTGTTTGTTTGAACCTAGGGATTTTTTATGTTCTTCATTTAGAGCAATCATAACAATTCCACAACGAATTGTCACTTCATAAAACCACGTCCTTCACATCTTTTTAAATGCTATTGTTTTATTCTACACAGTGACCTTTTGTGCCAAGAAACATATTAAATACACTTACAAAGAAGCCTTGTAAAACAGGTATTTGTGTATAGATATGCATGTATAAATTATGTGTGTCTGTGTATAAGTATTCACACAAACACACAAATAGCAAAAAGCATAAACTCTCTTTTTCGGCTTTTCCCGGGTAGGGGTCGCCACAGTGGAACTCCAGTCCACTAATGATTGGCAGTAGATTTTTACGTGCTGGGTTGCCGGGCCTAACGCACAACCTTCAACGAAGGAACACCCATTCACGCATGTCGCCACACAGAAGACGCTCTAACTGAGAATCGAACGGGCAACGTCTAACTGAAACTATATTAAATAAAAGGTTAGACTATAAAAGTAAATCACTTCTACATAACTTAGCATACTAACATTATGGTATCTTTGATAACAATGCATTTCCACTGCATCATTTATTTCTACTAAGCTTGAAATGTTCAGACTTAGTTATTAAAATGCTATCTGATGGGTGTTTGCAACTTGGTTAAGAGTTTGGACTGTCATGACTTCATCTGCAGGCATTATTGTTCTTACAGATACTTGGCTGAATTTATTATATAAGGAAACAAGTTTAGCACAGCTGGGTAAGAAATCCAATTTGAGAGCAGGGACTGAGAACAAAATGATTTAAACATAAAATGCCATTACTGAATGCATTTGTTTGTTAGCACCAGTTTCTTTCAGTTAACAATACATAATATTCAGTTATGATGCACTGCATTTGCTATCACATTTCACTGTCTCTTTTCTTGTTATACTTGCCAACTGTTTCAGTTTAAGCTTTAAGTTCAGAATTCAAACTATTGTTCTGTTGCCTTAGCCAACAGATGTGATAGGAGTCAGAATTATTATGAATGTACCCATTATAACCTGTATTGGTATCAGTGGCATCTGTTTCTTCACTGAAGGAACCACATTAGAAAAAGATGCACTGACCAGACTGGGAAGGATTGTATAGTCTAACATGTTCTTTTCATTAGATTATGTCCTGGCATAAGCTAAGACTTTCATCTCAGAAGGTGTCTATTCATGCGTGGGTCATAAACAAAATAAGTGCCTATGCACTATTAAATAAATGTCAATTTAGCAATTCGGTGCTCTTTTTTTCTTTTGTGCACAAATGCAGGGTGCAGCTAGGCATACTCATTGTAAACAAGCAAGTGCATTTTATTCTGAGCATCTCTCTCAGAAAATTTTTAGTTCAAACAGTACATAATTGTTTAGAACTGCCTAAACCATTTTCTACTGTACAGTGCTGTACAAAATATGCTTTTCTTAAGAAGAATCTGCTTCTAAAATAGCCTTATTATGGTTACAAATGGCAACAACTGTAAATAAAGTGTCCCTTTCTGAAGTACATAGGGCCGACATTTTGAGAGTTAAGCATATTTTTAGGTGAGTGGTAGGGGAAGCACCATATGGTTTGAGTAAAAAATATTAATTTCCAGCTGCAAACCCGCACAAATATGGTAGCAGCTGAATCAAATTATTTTAAAGGAGCATGTTCTCATTGTTTGTATTCATTACTTATGAATGGGCAATACTGAACATTATCTGCCATAGGAAGTAAAATGTTATGCATTTCAAGCAAATGCTAATTATAAATTAAGACCTTGCTTGAAAGATGTTAATTATAAATTATAAGCATATGTTGATATATCCTGTTGTGGTACTATAAAGTTTAACTGTTTTAATGTTTCATCATCAAGAGGCTGGTTGCAGCACTTGGCCTGATTTGCTTTGTATGAGGTTACATAAAGCAGTAAATTAAATTGAAAACTTAAATTAGTTTAAAGAGTTTTCCTTGCATTTCTTCTAAGCAGTTTTCTTAAAAGTGTTCTAAACATATTTTTTATTAATATGCTGAAGAAAATCAGGTAAAAAGAACGTCTGAGGTTGCTGACAAGTTTAGCCCTGGCTTCCCATATCACTCATCAATGTTTAACCCATCAAGGACTCAACTTGATGAGTTAAACTAATCAGGATTCAACCTGCAGAGTAACACTAAAAGCAAGAGTGTTTTACAGGGGGCAAGCACCCCCCAGTCACCCCCACCCCACATTTCCCACACTTAAGCATACAAACTCCATGGTGAAATAAAGGTGAAATACCCCAAAACAAATGAGTGACTACTGATACACAATTAGAAAGGACAAAAGTAATTATTTCCTACCAGAGCATCACCTATGTCTCAATGAGTTGTAGTTCAGTCAAGGGCACACTTTGAATCATCACCTCTTGTTAAACTGTACTAAATTACTGAAACCCAAAATATCTAAAACCTTTGGAGGTTTACATATATTTATATATATATATATATATATATATAGAGAGAGAGAGAGAGAAGGAGGGAGACGACCAACCACAAGGAAAACTGGTACTGTGAGCAACAAAGCTGCTTGCTAAGAATCCTGAAATTGTGTTGTTAGAAAGATGAAAAAAGGTCTGTCTTTTATATGTGTGTATATAGTATGGTTATGTGAAATCTTACCATAACAGTAGATGTCTCCTCTTCACCGTTGCAGTATCCTAAACAGAAGGGAGAGTAAAAATGCTCAAGAAACAGAATTAGAGGTGGAAGGCTGAGAAAATTTCTCAACAAACACATAAAATGGCTTCAGCAAAACCTGCTCTGATCCTAGAAACCATATCAAACTTATAATACTTAGCAAAGGTATGCTTTGAAGACCAAGTAGCAGCTTCAAAGATAGAATTGGTATCCACCCCCCTTGAAGAAGGCACTAGAAGAGTCAACACCCCTAGTGGAATGAGCTCTAACAGAAGTAGACAGAGATTTGCTATGAAAAGTATATCAAAAGGAAATAGCCTTATATATCCAGGAGGAGATGGTTTGATTAGAAACAGCCAAACCCAATGTCCTGGTAGGAAAGAAAACAAAAAACTGATCAGATTTATAAATGGTCTTAGTTTTATCCAAGTAGTACCTGAGCTGTCTGTGTAAATCCAAGGTATGCAGGACCCTCTCACTGGCAGAATGAGGAGAAGGGAAAAAGGATGGGAGTTTTACTGACTAATTCAAGAACAACTCATTTGCTACCTTGGGCATAAAATAAGGATTAGTATGAAGGGACACCCTTTCCCTGTGAAAAAAAAAAACAAAAAAGGAGGCAAGGCCATAAAAGCCTGAAGGTCAGAAACCCTGCAAGTGAAAGTTAGAGTCAGCAGAATCTGCAGGCTCAAAAGGAGCCTAAGTCAATTTTTCCAAAACAAATACAAAATGAAGGTCCCATGGAGGAAAAATAGGTTTCTTTACAGGCCTAATATACAGATGTCTTTAAGAGGATGAAAGGCCATAAAGGTCTGGAGCTCAAAAACCCTCCAAGGAAAGTTAGAGCCAGCTGAATCTGCAGGGTCAATAGGAGCCTGAGTCTATTTTTCCAAAACAAAATTAAGGTCCCAAGGAGGAGAAATGGGTTTCCTTGGAGGCCTAATATGCAGGACACCTTTAAGAAATTGTATGACCTAAGAACAAGAAGCCAAAGGAGAATTTAAGGGCAGATGAGCAGAAATGGCTAACAAATGGGCCTTTACTGAAGAATAGATCAAGCCAGACTGGAGCAACTCACACAAATAAGAGAGGACCAGAGTGACCTGCACTGAAAAAGGGTCCTGGTTATGGGCATGGCACCAGACAGAAAATCTTTTCCATTTGGACATATAAGATTTTCTAGTTGAGGGTTTCCTCACCTCTTGTAAAACCCTGAGCATGTCCTCAGAAAAGAGGTCCCTGAAAGGTATCAAAACCAAGTCACCCACAGTGTTAGTTGAACAGTGGAAAAGTGGGGATGGATGAGAGACCACTTGTCCTGTGTGAGGAGATCCAACTGGTGAAGTTACTTGTGGTGAATGCCCCTAGCCAGATGCATTAAGAGGGGGAACCACTGCTGTCTTGGCCAAAAAGGAGTCACTAGCAAGGTTTTTGAGGAGTCCAGCTGAATCTTCTGCAGGACTTGGAAGAAGACAAAGAAGATGGAAAGCATAAAGAAACATCCCCGTCCAATGAAAAGAAAGGGTGTCTGTCTTCCATGCCAGATGAAATGGCACTTTGGAAAAGAAGAGAGGAAGCTGCCTGTTCAGAAGGGAGACAACAAGATCTACCTGAGGAAAACCCCACCAATGGACAATGTCCAGAAAAATGTCTCTGTGAAGCATCCATTCATCAGCCTGTGTTTTTTACCTGCTTAGAGAGTCTGCCACTAGATTGTGTTATGAAGGAATATATACTGCATGAAGAGTTAATTGATAGCTGAGAGCTACCTCCAAAGCCTGAAGAGCCATCTTGCAGAGGAGATAAGATTTTGTGCCTCCCTGCTTGTTGACATACCACATCATAGTAGTGTTGTCTGTGTACACATTCAAGGGGCCTAGAGAGAACATGGGGTGAAAACCTTCAAAGAATCAGAGCTCTCATCTCTTTGGTGTTGATATGGTCTGACTTCTAAAGGGGAAGTCAGAGACCCTAAACTTTCAAGTGACCAAAAGAAGCCCCCCACCCCATGTATGAGGCATTGGTGAACAGTTTTTGAGAAAGGACTGGAGGCTGAAGGGTCGACCTGGGTTGAGAGGAAACTGTTAAATTTACTACTCAAGGTCTTTCTTTAGACAGGGAAAGAGAAATACACTGAAATCCATAGGGTGACAATGCTGCAGCCAGACTAACTTGAGGTACCATTGAAGCTTCTGCATATGTAGTCTCCCAAGAGGAAGCATTGTAATAGAAGAGGCCATGAATCACAGGGCCCGAAGAAACTCCCTGGCTGGCATGGCAGTCAGAGGAAGAACAGACTGAAACAAAGCTGTCAATGGCAAAATGTTTGGAGTTGGAGGAGAGGCCAGCATTGGCTCTGTTTGAATCCTGCATCCAAGATATACATGATCCTGAGAGGGAGTCAGGACAGACTTTTGCAAGTTGATAGTAAACCACAGACTTTGAAGAAGAGAGATGGGGAATTCCAGATCCTATAACAGGCAATTGGGAGAAGATGCCTCAGGCAACAGGACATCTAGATAAGGAAAAAATCTGAATGTCTTGGTGCCTGCAGAAAGCAATCACAGGAGCTAGGCATTTTGTGAATACCATTGGGGCAGTAGTGAGGCCACAGGGCAAAGCAGAGAAATGTAAAAGCTTCCTGAAAATAAGGTGACTAGAGATAGGAAGGTAAGCATTTTTCTGATCCAAAGACACCAGAAAAGTCTGGAGTAATAAAAGAGGAAACAGGGTTTGAAGAGTGAGCATCTGAAAAGGAGGGACCTTGAGAAATATGCTGAGTCAGGAAAGATCCAGAATAGATCTCCAAGTGCCCTCCTTTTGAGGAACCAGGAATGTCCTGGAATAAAAACCCTTTCCTATTTGGTTCATCAAGGACCCTAGAACCTCCAGGAAATGAAGAAGTTGCTCTGGAGGAGGTTTATGAATTCCTGAAAAAGGAGGAAGCGACTTCTATACCATGAAGTAACTCTGACAGATGATAGAAAAAAAACCTAAGTGATAACACGCCAGTTTGGAAGACAAGGGGAAAGCTGAAGGAAGAAAGAAACTTGGTCTAAAAGAAAGGGGGGAAAACTGTCAAAGAGAACCAGGCCTATCAGATAAAGGAGGTGTCTGGGTCACAGAAATCTCAGAAGCTTTAGCAGATGGAACTCACCTACTAACCTTCCTGCCCTTGGAGACCTAGCAGGGTTGCCGGCCAACAAAAACAGATCTAGAAGGATAATTCCTTTAGAAGTTAGCAATAGGAGAAACAAAAGTATGTTTATGTTCCTGCAAGGCTTTGCCTTTCTCTTGAAGAGACTTAAACATGTCAGCAGCAGCAGTCCCCAAAAAAATGTTTGTTATCCAAAGGAGCATCCAGCACCTTGGCCTTAATTTCCTTAGGAAGATACATGAGACGATGTCAAGAATAATGCCTCAATATAGACTCAAAAGCAGCAGCCCTGGAAGAGGCATCTGCAGGAGCATCATAACTACACTAGTTAGAGGGGCAAGCCACTTGAGAAGCAGAACCTAAACTACATGAGGCAGAGTATTTGCCTTCAGAATGAGGGAGGTCAGAAATAACCTAACAAGTCTGAGCAATCAAAGCCAGAGCATAGCTGGTCATATTGGTCTGGAAATTAGCCCTAAAGGCCAAAGTAGTATAAATCCTCTACACTAACCTACTATCCTTATCAGAAGGCAAAAGTTTAGAAGAGGGCAAAAGCTTAGAAGGTTTGCAGAAGAGATTCACACCATAGCAGGATCAGAAGAAGGACACCCTAACTGTGTCCCCAAAGAACAATTCCGCAAAAGGAGACTCAGGGCTAACAGATTTTACTTCACCAGAACCATGAGCCAAAGACAAAGGCATCTGTGAAGAACAGGACAAAGATGCCTCATCAGACAATGAATCCTCATCCATGGAATCCAGTTCCCTAAGGCATTTAGAAGGGATAGAGGTCCAAGGAGGAGCAGGTAGCAAAACTCCATGAGGAGGCTTTAGGCCCATCAAGACAGAAAACAAGTCCTGAGTAAACTCTTGCCATTGCCTTGGAGGATCCTTAGGATGGACCAAAACATGCTTCAATTTTTGTTTTTTCTTCGAAGGGACATCAGCCTTAACAATTACTGGAGGTTCTGACCCTTGGTGAGATTTGACAAGAGAGCCCGGAACCTCCTCTCTGAGCAATATCTGTGGAATCCCTCTAGGGGTCCTCTGTGATAATCAATTGCAGTTCACCCTCCACATCTGGAGCAGATGCCGCCAAAGCCACAGAGGACGTGTCAAAAGATGAATCCATGCATGCCTCAGATAGGGTCATGGCAGAGGAATCGGATATAGATGCCAAATGACCTACAGAGCTATTACTCACTTCTAGAGAGACATCTGGTGGAGGCTAGACAGCTAAAGAATCTGGCTGAGATGTCTTGGCCTTCTTCCTACTTAGTAGGAGTATCTCAGGGTTAAAGGATTCTGCCATGGTACCCTGGGATAACTGTTTAAGCAATTGTTTTTCAAGATAAATGGCCAGGGAAACAAATAGTTTCTAAGGATCTTAGGCACAAATGCTTTACAGATACCATAAGAAGTGTGGTCATGGGAAGCATCCAAATTACAAAATCCACTGTTCGTGATGATCCTTATGGGGAATCCCATCTGTTTAGGATACTGGAACAGTGATATAGAAGGACACATATATGTGTATGTATGTAGATATATATATATATATATATATATATATATATATATATATATATATATATATATATATATATATATATATGGGCCTATATTAGCATATTGAATGGACTTAATAGCAAAAGCTATTTAGTCAATCCAATACTGTCAAAATGGCAAAATAGCGAAGACACAGAACATCGAATTTTTTCCCAGGGAAAATATTTGGTAGGACGTCTTTGGGACTTTGCCATTTCCTCCACTATGGTGCAATCTCAGAGTTGGTATATTTAAGTGGGAGGGGGCAAAGCCCCCCACTTACGGTTGTGTTTAAGTGCTTTTATTTTATTTTTTTTTTTTTGCAGAGCAGCAAATTTTTTCCCTGGGAAAAAATTTGCTGTTCCATGTGTTCAATATTTTGTGGTTTAGACATTATTGGTATGATGAAATAGCGTTCGCTATTTTAATCGTACGATAATATAATATAGATGTATATATATATATATATATATATATATATATATATATACACACACACACACACACACACACACACACACACACACATATATATTCACACACAACTCTGTGTGTGTGTGTGTGTGTGTGTGTGTGTGTGTGTGTGTGTGTGTGTGTGTGTGTGTGTGTGTGTGTGTGTGTGTGTGTGTGTGTGTGTGTGTGTGTGTGTGTGTGTGTGTGTGTATGTGTGTGCCTGCACATCCACATGTGTATATGTGCATCACCTCCAAAACTGCACAAACTTTGGTAAGAGGGAGGCGGTGAGAACAATGCAACACTTACTTTCTTGCTGTTCTTCAAGTCTAGCCAACTCAACAGCATGCCTGCAATCATTCACATTCAACTTTCTGAGCATTGACCAACGATCCAATTACAAACAGTAGGTCTCCCCCAATGAAAATTCAGAAGGATAAAAATAAATGATCAAACCTTCACGTCAACAACACTGTTTTAAAACATTATTTCACAGAACAGCTGACACCCTATTACCCCCATACTTTTGCTAAGCTCCCCATGCCCGTCACTTACATATACAAACTCCACAGTTGCCCAACATGGAAAAAGAGAAACTAGTAAGAAAAAGGAAATCACTCCTGAGGCAGTTTTTTATGGAAAACAGTAAAATGGGATTTCAGCATAAGGAAGTTGAACTTGACTAGATGAAACCTTGTTGACTTTACACTCACCAAGGTAGAGGGAAGCCACTAACTGACTAGTACAGAATACCTGGATCTAAACTAGAAGTTAGGGAAAGGAGTGGAGAAAAAGAATTGAAGCATCATGTGATGAAAAAAGGGTGATAAAAAGTTGTTAATAATGACAATAAGCCTTGCTGTTTTCATCTTCATAGTACCAATGTGTGTGTTTATGCCTGATGCTTAATAGGTAGGTATGTACATATATGCAGCCTGCAGAGGAGAAAATCAGGAAGCAGAATCAACAGCAGAAGGAATTAGAAAAACCAAACAGTCCACAAGGCGACTTTTTCAACTGCTTGTATCTAGAATGCAAGTAAACTAAGAGACAAGAGATGCACAGCAATAAACAGCCGGCTGCCAAACATTTGAGCATGACCATAACTCTCTTCTGTCCAGATTTTCACAGAATGTCCAGATTTTTTGGCCTCATATTGTTGGCCTATACCTCTCAAAATTTGTGGTTTTCTGGGAAATCACTGAGAACTGAAGTGAATAAGTAATGACATCCATTTGAGATTTAGACTTCATATCCTTCAGAAAATGGATAACACAAATCCTCTATCAACTTTCTAAGTTTATAAGAGCAGTATATTTAAAATCTATCCCTAGTTTTTGAGCTTTTGTTCCCCCATTATTTTAGGCTTTGTCCAGATTTTTTGCCCTAAGAGGTTGAGAGCTAAGAACATGAGCTGCTTTATATCCTTGTAACAAAGGAGAAACAAAATGTGGAAAAGCCACTGGCAGACTATAAATAACATTTCCCCATTTATTTGTGTGAAATAGGTGCGTAACAAAAGGAAAATAAATAAACAACCCTTACAAATACCAAAAAAACTGAGTTGCTCAGCAATTTTTCTACCCACTTTAGAATATCTGATATTATGAGTCAAATAAAATAAAATAAATAAATGATGTGGCAAGTTCACTTTTGACAGGCTCTATTCTGTTTTAGTAGGTATACTTAAAGATCTGTAAAGAATTAGACAAATATGTGTTGCTTGTGGTGAGATATTTTAAATAGAATAACTACACTGGCATAATGAAGCAAATGAATAAGCCAGTTAGAGACATACATTTATATCAGGGATCCAACAGATACAGTATTCTACCAGGTCACTTCCTACATAGGTTATTACAAAAAGTAGCCAGATCACAAATTTATGAAAAACTCTAAAAATGTGACCATCATCAAAAAACACAAGTTGGTGTTCCCAAAATCAAGATCAGGGTACAGGCATAGTTTATATTACAAAAAGTCCAAAAGCAGATAAACACACCAACGGAAGCAGGAAACAGCGTGAATAAAATGAAAACAAATATCAAAGTCACCATATACGCTGTTCCATACGGCAATAAAACGTCTTCAGTATAACAGAGCAAGTTATAAAGTCTCCAAATACTCCAGAGCACGTTGTTCTAATAAAAACTTTTTCAACAGGCTTCTTCAGACTTAGATACAAATTACAAAAAGTAAAGCTCTTTATAAGAGCTATCATAAAGGCTGATTGGTTACAAAATCAGCGAAAATGCGCTCAAAAATTTAAAGTAAAACACACATAATCTGCAATCATTTAAACATTCTATATATTCTATTTGCTAAAAACACATCTACAAATTAGTTAAATGAAGCAAGGTGACATAAACCATGCTATTACATAATAAAAACACAGTATAAAAATCCTATATTCAACAACTGTGCAATTTCATGATTTACAAAAAATATAAAAATCCGCATATAAACTCTAAACTCTACATACATCTACAGCATTTAAATCCTGGCTGAAAAAATGTATGTATGATACCTTTCCTACTAACTCATATGCAGAGTACATTATTGAATAAAAAGTACGAACATAAATATATTCAGTTTACTGAAAACACATATCCATACGTCTATTAAACGAAGCAAATTAATGTATGCCATGCTGTTATATGTTGCTTATGCATAATATAAAAGTCCTGTAACTAACAAGTGTGAACACCTCAACACTTGCAATAAAATACAAAACTAAAAACTTTATAAAACGACCTCACAGTAGATTGTATTATAATCCATCTAAAAGCACAAAGCTCTATGTAGGCATTTAGATTATAAATCCTTATTAGTAAAATATATATAATATCTTTCCTATTATCTCATATGTAGGATGTATAATCTAACTACATAAATGAAAAACACTTACATTAAATATGAATCATCCTATTAAAAACATGCTTTTAACTCTATAATGTAAAAAACATTATTTCTAACAGATTGAAATCTATGACAACACTCTAATTACTAGTAACCTCTTTAATTTGGACCTTGTCATTGAGACCAGGTGGTTCGTCAGCTCGCCATCTGATTATCCACCTGGTCTCTTGTTCCAAAGTTTGATTAATGAGGTCACCTCCTCTAAAACCCAAAATAATTTTCTGAATGACGTAAAAGCTAAACTTATGCTCTGTTCCTGCTGTTTTAATATGTTTTGCTAGAGCATTCAAGTCTGAGCCTATCCTAATCTGGTAACAATGTTCCCTTATATGTTCCTTAAACATGCAATTAGTCTTCCCGATGTAATAAGCGGGACAACGTGTTGGTATTAAAGTAGTAACTACGGCCAGTAGTAGGATGTATAAATACTGTATCTGTGTTAATAAATTTGCACTGATTACACTTTCCACACGGCTTAGTGTTAGTACCTATTTCTACTGCTTGTCTGTGATAGGGATTATGTCTGGGTCTACACAAAAGGGTCTTCAAGTTGGGATGATTCTTATATGTTATACTTGGCTTAGGTCCTATAATGTTACATACTTCTTTGTCTGGTAAAATGTCCCAGTGTTTCTCCATAAGTCCTTTCACTCTCAAATTAACTTGATTAAACGTTAAAGTAGCTCTCAACTCATTGGCAGATGCAGTAGCTACACTCTGTACATCTATTTGATCCATAAAATATGGTCTCGCTCTGTTCAGTCTTAATGATTCTACATGTGTAATTGTTTCATTGATATCTGTTTCACTATAACCTCTCTCTATAAATCTTTCTTTAAGGTCCTGCACTCCTGACTGAAAACATTGTTCATCTGGGTTGAGTCTCGACACCCTCATGAATTGTCCTTTTAAAACATTTCTAAAAACATATGGTGGATGCATACTTCGTCTGTGCACTAAACTGTTCCTATGACACACTTTTCTATACACAGATGTATTTAACAGACCACTATCAAGTCTAGTGATCTCCACGTCTAAAAAGGAAATATTAGTCCTGGAGAAATTCATAGTGAATTTCAGAAACTGGGTGCTTGTATCTAAATCCTTCTAGGGAGAGCTCATCTCCCAGCCACAAAAAGAAAAGGTCATCGACAAAACGACAGTACATTACTATGTGCTCCCTAAAATAAACACTTGAATAGACATATTCATCTTCCCATCTAGCCATGAAGCTATGGGCACATGAAGTGCCCATAGGCACCATCCCTCTGGAAATAAAGGTCTTTACCAAATGCAAAAACGTTATTGGTCAAAATAGTTTCCAGTAATAATGCTATTAAATCTACCTTTTTAACTGAAAATTGTGAATGACTCCTAAGATATTCAGTGATGAACTTAATCCCAATATCATTTGGGATCTTAGTAAACAAACTGGTTACGTCCAGGGTTACTAGAAAAAATTGTTGATCTTCCCTGAGATGTCGTGTATAAGTGTATAAATCTATCAGAAATTGCTTACTATCTTTCAGTATTCGTTTATTCATATCTATTATAGGTCTCAACAGGCTTTCAATGTATATAGAAAGAGGTTCTGTAACCCACCCTTGTCCTGCAACAATAGGTCTCATGGGTGGGTTCATACTATTCTTGTGAATTTTAGGAAGGCCCTGGATTATTGGAATAATAGGATTTTTGACCTTGAGAAAGTCATACAATTCTGTAGTGATGTCAGATGACATAATAAGGTCATCTAATGTATAGTAAACACTAAACACTTTATCCTTTAATTTTTCATAATTTATTTTTATATAAAACTCATCATCACTCAACATAGCGGTCATTCTTGCATTATAGTCTGTGGTGTCCATTATGACAATGGGACCACCCTTGTCAGCTGGTCTAATAGTAATGGAGAGATCTCTCCTTAAATTATTTAGAGCGTAATTCAAGTTCTGTCCATGTCTGTGTTTAATGTTGTTGTCAAAACATTCATAAATGTCATTTTCTAGGACCTTACCAAATACTTCAATTGTAGGGCTCAATTGTGGTATAAAAGTACTATTAGCACGAAATCTCATTCGGCTTAAATCACTCTGTTGTTGACCATAGTCCAATTTCAGTTGTAAATTCCTAGAAAATAATTTGATATCAACAATTGTATCTACTAGGTCACCATTAGTAGTTGGAACAAAGTTGAGGCCTCTATTTAGGACTCGTATTTCATATTCAGACAACTCCGATAAATTGAATACTAATGAACTATCTTTCCCCACATCTTTTTTATCGTGGGTCCCTGTTGTTCTTCTATTGAATTTTTTCTTTTTTGTCTCCCCCTGCTGGTGGATTGATCCTGTGCTATGGGGAGTGGGGCTGGTGTATTCTCTATACTTAGAGGTCTATTATTGATTTTAGGTCTAACTACCATTCCACCAGGTGGTGTCTTGCTCATGTCTGTAGTATTAGTAATATCGTTTGATTCTCCTATTGAGACAGAAGGAATCCCTTCAGCTTCACTACCAGTACATTGACCTTCTACAATAATCTTTCTACCTATGAGGTCATCATGATGTACAGTTTCATTTATGCTGACAGTGTGTCCATCAGCATGTTCATTATTAACTGTAACATCTATGGTCTGTGTGTTATTAATGTACCTTTCTTCATTCCTACTACTGGATACTGCTGCATCCTTATTCCTTGAATCCATGTTAAATTTAGCATGAACTTGTTTCGTTTCAGTCATATTTCCTAACCTTTTCAAACTATTTGAATTACTATAGCCTTCAGACACTCTTGACTGAGTGTCGCTATCGCTAGGCCAAGTGAAAACAAAGTTGTTACTAAAATCTCGTGTATCTCGAGTAATTTTACTTTTCTTTTGATCTAACAACCTCTTTTCTAACAACATAACATCATCAAAAACTTTCTCTAAACGTGTAACACATAAATTATCTTCATATTTAGCCATAAAGTCATTGAATAAATTATTTACAGAAAGTCTTAACCTATTTTCTTCAGGTAAGTGATAGTCTATCATCAGCTTCATATAATTGAAGCTGAGATCAAGATTCAACTGTTGCCAGCGGTATAAGAGGTCCGGAAACTGATTACCAGATGCAGGCATTTTCAAAATTCGAAGACCTCGTGGTATGATTCTTTTACTAAGACAAGCTTCAAAATATTGTCTTTGAACTTGTAGTCTTTTAAGTTTAGTAAATACTGTCTCTATTTGTTGTAAGTCGTTAGTAACATTACGGTTACTTACAGCATTCTCATTGTCCAAGTTTCCTTCAGTGTGAGGGACGAAATCCAAGAGTAAATTATCTGTTCCAGTAACACACGTTACACAATGACAAGGTCCAAATTAAACCGTTCCTCAAAAAGAGGAGGTTACGTAGACACTAGTAATTAGAGTGTTGTCATAGATTTCAATCTGTTAGAAATAATGTTTTTTACATTATAGAGTTAAAAGCATGTTTTTAATAGGATGATTCATATTTAATGTAAGTGTTTTTCATTTATGTAGTTAGATTATATACCCTACATATGAGATAATAGGAAAGATATTATATATATTTTACTAATAAGGATTTATAATCTAAACGCCCACATAGAGCTTTGTGCTTTTAGATGGATTATAACACAATCTATTGTGAGGTCATTTCATAAAGTTTTTAGTTTTGTATTTTATTGCAAGTGATGAGGTCCTCACACTTGTTAGTTACAGGATTTTTATATTATGCATAAGCAACATATAACAGCATGACATACATTAGTTTGTTTTGTTTAATTGACGTATGGATATGTGTTTTCAGTAAACTGAATATATTTATGTTCGTAGTTTTTATTCAATAATGTACTCTGCATATGAGTTAATAGGAAAGGTATCATACATATATTTTTTCAGTCAGGATTCAAATGCTGTATATGTATGTAGAGTTTAGAGTTTATATGCGGATTTCTACTTTTTGTAAATCATGAAATTGCACAGTTGTTGAATATAGGATTTTTATACTATGTAAAAGTTTTTATTATGTAATAGCATGGTTTATGTCACCTTGCTTCATTTAACTAATTTGTAGATGTGTTTTTAGTAAATAGAATATATAGAATGTTTAAATGATTGCACACTATGTGTGTTTTACTTGATTTTGTAACCAATCAGCCTTTATGATAGCTCTTATAAAGAGCTTTACTTTTGTAATTTGTATCTAAGTCTGAAGAAGCCTACTTTTGTACAAATAAAAGAAAAAGTTTTATTAATTTGGAGACTTTATAACTTGCTCTGTTATACTGAAGACATTTTATTGCCGTATGGAACAGCGTATATGGTGACTTTGATATAGTTTATATTACCCCAACAGTTATACCATTGATTTCTTGTCTTGTAAGGCATTCAGTAATAGTGCTATGTTTAGCTGTACATGGTAGTTTGAGTGCTGAAATTCTCTCTTGCAGAACCACTTCAGATTGTTGTTGCAGCTGTTCAAATTCCTTAAAGTCTGTTATTCCTATGTTTATATGAAGAGTTTAAGCTCAAGCATTCAGAGAGGAAAGACTCCTTTGTAAACAGATGTAATAATTTCAGTCTCCTAAAATAAGACTAGGTAAACAGGATTAGTTCATTTAGTAAATCTACACTGTATCCCTTCTTAAGGCACAACTGCAGACCTTAGTATTAGGGTACCATTACAGGCAGTAAATTCTTGTTTTGCTGTCATGGTGATAACAAATAAGGGAAGATATTTATCTTTTTTTTATAAACCTGTTGATAACCAGTTTTATTCAAACATGGTTGGCAAAGGCAAGCTTGTCATTTATTATCACACCAAAGATCTTTAACTTTTTCTAGCATTTGCCCAACAAAGTGATAATAATTTTGAATAACCAAATATTGGTATTTATTTATTACCAGCTGAATGCCTTAGGCACAACTGTCTCTTTGAAACTCCCTGCTTGGACTTACTGTAAATAGCACACATATTTACTTATACATATAAGTAGCTCTAAAAAGAACTGCATACTTTATAGAAGAAGATAGTAGTCTTATGAAGCAATGGGTAGTTGCAGCAGGACACCACTCTATTCAAAGAAACGTTTCCATCTTCCTTAGCATGATGATGGCATTTGGCCCCACTCATGCTTTTATCTTTTATACCCTCTTGGTGCAATGAGTATGTTAATTAGGGCTAATTTCATTATTGTGTCTGAATTGCTCAATTTGCATTATAAACAAACCAATTAAACATCATGTTGAGTTCTACACAATACCATACACATGCTTGAGCACCTACTGTTAGCGCTACACACACATTGGAAGCCCACATTACATTTACATTGAAAGAGTCTGACACAAATTAGTCTTAGCTGTTTTTGTAAATGATATTCATGGTATATTGCACTAAATAATATGAATTCATCCATATAACATTTTATAACTGTAGAATGACGTTTACCTTAATGTAATTTAAAAATGTAATGTTATTGGTAAGATGTTAATAAATGTTCAACATGTTGCATGTGTTCAAAATTATGAGAAGTAGTGTACCAGACTGAGATCAGTAGTCATGCTAATTTTGACCATCCGATGATGGAGTCATTGTTGAGCATTTATTCTCAGCAGCAAGCACAGATTGAGGACTGCCATGTTTTACACTTTAAAGTGTCATTAGAACCATAATAATAACACAGTACCGATTTTTTAATTACTTTCCCATCCATCATGCAAATGAGGTACCTATTAGTGCCCACCATTGCACGAAGGCTGAAACACAAGTTATTTGGGCACTAATTTCCTGCCATTTATTCTGAGCTCTTTGAAAGTGAGATAACTATGGCCAGAGAAAATGAGGGTAGCACTCCTTTTAGAGTACAAAGGTGGTGTGAGGAGGAGACCAAGATTTTTCTGGATGTCCTCCATAAGCAGTACAAGCAGAGGCAAATGTGTAAGATCTCTACTGAGTCACAATATAGGAGTGATGCCTGGAATGGTTTGGCCAAAACTGTCACCTGTGCTACTGATATCATGCATAGGGGAATGATGTCATCACCACTATAGTGATTTAAGTTACCAAAGCCTGCTTTCCTAGGCCAATAAGAGACTGAAATTATAGCACAATCACCACCTCAGTACTGTAAATATATCCTCTTATATCAGAACATATAACTTGCCAATGCATGGCACCATCAAATGTGTTGTGAAGGCATTTCTTTATACCATCAGCCCCTGAATAGATGGAAAGGAACAGGAACATAGGGACAGACTAATAGTTCCTAACAGAGTGTCAAGGTAAGTATATTTTTTTGTAAAAGATATGCCTGTTTGTATAGTCAAAGGTAGCAATTTAAAAAATGGTAAATAACATTTATAGAGCATGTCAACATCTATCAGTCCTGGCATTCCTTACTGGAATTAGTATGACTGCGCAAAGTCAGACTTTTGTTTCTGCATGGCACCATCAACTATATTGTTGCTCTTCACCAGTATTATGGAGCTAAGAACTTAAAAGGTATGGTCCTATCCCACCTCCATCCTGCTCGTTCATTATTTGCTCACTTTGTGTTCTACCGTCTGCTTGCTTTTCCTTTTCATCTCTTTCCTATACTTCTATTTCTAACCTTTAATCTGATAAAAAAATAGATAAGCACACCACGCACATGTCCAAAAAGGGATTATATATTTAAATCATTTTTTAGGGTATGTTGCAGAATGGTTAACAGAGAGCAATGTTGCTGCTCTTATACAAGCACAGGGAAGTGCTAGCTCCCATCATATGGTAATTACAGAAAAATCCTTCAAGCACATAAAGATCTTGATATCTTTTGTGCAAAATAACTTAGTGTAGGTGGACGTCACTAAGCAATACTGAAATACAGTAAAGTTAATACCTTCCCTATGAGGTCCTCTATGGCTCAATGTAGTTATGATGTGATGAGTCTATTTTCAGTGAACTGGGTGCAGGGTTCTAATCCCCTGAGGGTGGGACATCTTCATACAATATTATGTTGTCAGTATACAACTGTATCCCATTCCTCTGCAATGTTTTCTTTTATTTTTGAATGCCTTTTTGGATGGTTTCAAAACCATGCAGATCTAATCATCTTGTCTTTCTAATCACTAGATTAAACACATATATCATTGTGTACATTTTTGACACTGTTAAAGCAAGCTGCAAGTATGGAGTCATCCATCATTGTTGAGTTAGAAATTGATAATTATACTAATAACCCAACTCCATGTGTCTCAATACTTCTTAGCTCAGCTGGTGTGCTACTTTGTTTGTCCCTTCTCTTTTAATATTGGTGCTATATTCTCATGTTCAACATCTTACCTGTTTCAAAAACAAACCTAGCACACACACACAACCAAAATTCAGTTAACTGAATGATTGTTTAACATTGTTTGTTTGTGACTCTGCAAACGTGCTACATATCACATATATGTATCTTCTTAATGACCCCTTAGTGTTCACACAGCATTAGTGACTGCCATTAGTAATGCATTAATATGTGCCATATCAATATGAAAACCATGGGCTCATACCTGTTGATGTCGAGCTTCTTCCTCACCCACCTCCATCAAGCTCAGTCCTTATCGTCTCACCTTTTGTCATCCCATGTACTTGTTGCTTATTTCATCTCTGTCCTACACCCTTTTCTATCCCTTACATTTATCATAAACGCATTGTTACACCACATACATGGCCAAAAGGGACTTTTAAACCAAGAACAGTCATCTATTTGGAGTATAATTTGTAAGACAGTCAGCAGAGAGAAACTCACATTTAAGTACAGAGAAATGACACTTTCTACTCTATGCCAAAACTGATAAATGTTGCTGGAATGTGCTTAGATCCTGCCACCTGTCATGCAACTGAACTTATCATAGATGTGTGGCACCAAGGCAATGCTGACATAAGGTGAAATTAATAGTTGTATTGCAACATTTTTTGTGGTTCTTTGAAGTCACAGTATGAAGTGCATATTGTCACTAGATCAGGGGAGGATTGTAATTCCCTGATTATTACACAATGTGTACCAATGTTCACTTTTACTCTTATACAGTGTTCTAACATCACTTTGAAATGTGTATTTTCTTATTCCTTCATTATAAGTTCTTTTGTGGAGTCATTTGCTAATGCACTTGTCTCTAGAATATCAGACAGGCAGGGGTACAAATCCATTGAAGTTGAAGTTGTAGCAGTCTGACAAACAATCTATACCTTGCCGTAAGTATCTGCAATACATATATGTAATAAGGGTAAGCAGATTACATGGATGTAACAGGTTGTCATTATGTGTACATTTTAATATAGCAGATGTTGGATTTTGTTCCCATGATTGTTGTATGCTGTTTAGCAATATTCCTTTTTTAGTCTTCCACAGTGTTCTAACTTTCCCTTGAAATGTGTGTTTTCTTAAAACTTTATCATATGTTTTCTCTGTGGCATCACTTGCTAATGTGCTTTCCAGAGTATACCAAGCAAGGCAGAGGCTCAAATCCACTGACATCTAAGTTGTAGCAGTCTGGCAAACAATCCTTAGCTTGCAGTAAGTACTTGCATTGTAGACATTGTCATTGATGTGTACATTGTCAATACGGTAGTGCGTGAGTTTTGTTCTCCTGATTGTTAAATGTTTGTTACCACTGCTCATTTTTCAGCTTTCCACAGCTTCATAAGGTTTCTTTGAAATGCAATAACCTCCAAAGGAAACCCAACAAGGTATGAGAATCACCACACAGGAATAACCCACAAAAACAAGCAGTTCATTACTAAGCTGCAAGCTTTAATGAATTGAACATTGTACAAACAAACGTTAAGTACAATAAAGTCAAAATTCATGCACTTTCATCCTCATTACTAATAGGACTTCATCAGAATAATAACAATCTAACTGATTCCACATATTTAAATAAATTAAAACCAGTCACATGATTGAAATGCACCAATCCAATGTATATAGTAATTGATCAGGCAGTACCACAATAATAAATACAATACATGCATAAGAACTGGAAGGAAACTAAATGCATAGGAACTATTAAAGTTAAAATCATAAAATCTTAATATCATGGTTAAAAAACATAAACCAATAAATTAAATAACTGTTGTTAATTCACCATAAAATTGCCACAAAATTGTGTTAAAATCATGCCTTACTGTTATTAAAAATAAAGTTGACAATAATAAAATATAATATAATAAAACTGATAAGAAATCAAAATCTTTACATCATAACTTTGCTGCTCTTTATTTCAAAATAGGGGTAACTGAAATCATACCATTAATACTGAGGGGGAGCCAAGGCATTCAATTGAAGTTGCCAATAAACCTCCTTATATTCGCTTTTAGTTTCCCACGCTCCACCCCTGAGATTTCGAGGTATGATTTCCAAAATACCTAAATTAAAATGACTAAAATGATTACAATTAATGGAGTATAAGCTTACATTTTTTCTATGTTGTAGCAATGTTCATAAATTCACTTTTTGAACAACGTTTCAGTTTTACCGATATAAAATGCAGGAGACAGAATTCACATCTCACTGTATAAATTATGTATAAGAACTATTTTCTGTATGGGTTTTTATTTTGTGTGTGTTTGTTTTCCAACTGAAATTCCTTGAAATGTGTATTTTTAACCCCTTCCCTGAAAGTTCTTTTGTGGCTTTACTTCAATATTCAGTAGTACAGAGAGTATTAGTTAGGCAGGGAGGAGTCCAAGTCCATGGAGATCTACTTTGTATCAGGCTGATGAACAATCATTATTATGTGCTAATAACATGGCATGCAAGTATAAAATGTGGTAAACATGATAAATGTATGTGACATTTTCCATGGCCCAGTCTACTCATACAGTGATGTGTACATCGTCAATGCATTTGGCAAATGGGTTTTAATCCTCTGTTGTTTGGTATGTTGTTTTCCAATGATCAGTTTTCAGTCTTTAGTACTGCTCTAACATTTTCCTGAAATGAATGAATCCAGACTCCTTCAGTTTATTTACTACTGTGGATTCACTTGGTAATGCCATAGTCTAGAGAATATCCTTGTTAAAGGCAGGGATTTAAACCCATGTAGATGAATTTTTATTGTCCTTCTATCATGTGTTCCATTCCCCTAAAATGTGTTTTCCTGTCATCACTTCTATGCATGCTTTCATGGCATATCTTCCTAATGCACTGTTTTAGAGAATGTATGATTGAAAAAAGTTAGAGGTTTGAACCCATGAAGGTGCATTTTTGTTTTCCTATCATATGTTCTATTCCCCAACAATGTGTTTTCCAGTCACATTTTCTATGAGTGCTTCCATGGCATGTGCTGCTGAGTTACTGGTCTGGAGCATATCAGTGGCATGAGCAGGGGTTCATTTCCATATTTGTGGGTTTCTAATTTCATGTTATAGTGTGATCAATTACCCTGACAGGAAACAATCCTATCATGGACATGTGCATTATGTGGGGAAGGTTTGCACTTTCTAACATAACATATTTCTGGATTCTTCTCCCATAGCTAACCCTAGGAAGTTGGGAGATATGGGCTCCTATTCCACCTCCAACCTGCTCATTCCATATTTGCACATCTTATGTTATACCTTTTGATTTGTTCATGTTGTCATCTCAGTCTGTCCTATACTCACATTTCTGAACTACGGTATAGTCAAAAATAGATGGCTATATAGACATACCACACACACACACATTCCAAGAATTAGCATATAATTTAAAGTTGTCTTCCTATGGTCACATGTTGTATGACAGTTGGCATTGAGCATTCTCAACGACCAGTAGTAATCACAGAGAAATGACACTCCATGCCCTGCTGCAAAAATGAAGGAAAATCCTTAACAAATGGTAATCAGTCATGCAAATGAGCTTAGCCTCACTGTGCCTTCCCTTTAGAAATAAAGTACAGCTACTGCCATTATTCGAAGTCCTTAAATGGTTCTGCATACTTATGCAACAGTATTCTTCTTTTAACTATATCCTTTTCATTATGGTCCAGTAACCAATCTGGATATCCTCTCTCCTCAAACATTACCCTTAATTTACCTTTTACAATGTCAAACTGTATGTCATTGGAAATAAGTCTCAAAAGTCAACTCAATTAACCTTTATACAAATTCCTTTTCTGACATAGTAGGTAGCAGCTGAAAAAGTATAAATAACTATTATAAAAAAAGCTCTTCCTAAAAATATTAGACTCAAAGCAACCCAAATTAATATTCTTCAAAACATTCATAAGCTAAAAATGTTGTCTGTACTAGTATACCCTTTAACTACAGCAACCATAAAATCATTCCAAGCAAAAGGCTATGGTCCTTCCTTTTGCCAGTTGGTAAGATAAGAAAAAGCGTCACAAAAAATTTGATGGTAGTTTTTGGGTCAAGTGGTTTAATGGAATCTAGGAGGAGAAGAAGACAAGGGTGAAATGAGATAAGTTGATCATTCCAACAGAACAATGTGGTTTAGTATTACCTGATTTGAAGAGATATGTAAGTGCCACACAGTAAATGCTCATACACATAACACAAGCAGAAAACTATAATTCAAAATGGAAAGAATGACAATGAAACAGGGGAAAAATTCAAGAAATAAGGAGATAGTGGAATTTTAGATGCAGATCCTTAAGGAGAATAACAGCATTACAACATATTACCTACATAAAGTAGCAGAAAGCATTCTAAGAACTAAACTAACACAAGAATGGAGAAAGGAGATTTTTGCAAGAGGGATGACTGTAATTAAGGGTACAGAAAAAAGACAAGATGGGATGGAATTTATTTGTGAAAACTAGGAATGGAACCAAAGTATTGGGAGCAAATAAGTTGACAGGGAAAGGTAACAGAATGAGAACAGACTAAGAAGACATTTGGTCTACAGGCTAGAGATTGCCTTTCCTATCAGAGATTGATAGAGTATAGGCAAAGAGAAACAGATAGGAGAATCATAAGGGAAAGACCCATTCTGTCAGAGTTTTTAGCTGGCTCTAGAACAGAAGTTGCTGTTAAAGGATAATTAGTAGGGCATATGAAATATTGCAGGATTAACTATAGGAATCAATAGGAGGAGGTTAGAAAAGATTGGGAAAAAAGACTGGCTAAGCAATTCACAGGGACACAATGGGAGGATACATGTATAGCTCCTATGTATTCAACAAAGTCTAGAAGATTTAGGATATTTGCTTGGAAGTGTTTACATAGGTATTTTTATACCCCAAGCAGACTCCAAAGAATTTTTCCTCACGTAGATGGCAAATGTTGAAGGTGATGTGGAAAAGAAAGTAGTAACTGACAACATATGTTTTGGGAGTAGAATGAGTTGGCAGAGTTCAAATACTCCCTACAGAGTACTCTGTCAGGAATATTAGGTAAGCAAATGGGTGTAACTAAGGATGTGATATTTTTTGAGCTGGGATACAAGATCTGAAGTTACCTAGCCACAATAAGGCCTTGGTAAGTTTAATTCTGGTAACTGCCAAAAAATAAATTACTGGAAAATGGAAATCAATGACTAAACCTTGGAGTATTGAATATTGTATCAGAGATAATAGAACTGGAAGTGGGATTTTTAAAAAAGCGTAGGAGCAAATGTTAGAGAAAAAAAATGGAAACTGTGGGGACAACACGTGCAGAGTATTGTTTTGAAGGAGAAGTGAGAGTTAAGGGAAGGCAGGAATTGAGCAATTTATGTAATGTTGAATTGATGGTAATTATACAAAAATATATGTGATGTATAATGTTTGTAACTAGGAGCAGGTTAATATAGTATGTTTTCTTTTATACAAATGTGTTTTCCTGTCTTAAGTGATAATTTAATAAAGGTGTTAAAATAGGGTTGATGGAGAAGGTAGGAGTTCTACCTACCTTTGTGTATAAGAGAAGGTATAATCTTAAAGGACTAATTGAAAGGGGACAAAATAATAATGAATGAGGTTTGACTATGAGCAAAGCTAAAGTGATGTAAAAGTATGTTTTCTGTTCTCAACGTGTAGTATTATTGCACAATAAAATAACTAGTATTACAAATAAAATGCAATAAAAGTAATATTGGAATGTACTAATATTTTGGTACTATCTGACGTGGGATGGATTTATTGGTGCGAGGATAATTATGAGTGTAGTACACCAGGAGTAGTTTATTTTACCAGTTACATTTCGTAATCCTCATTATATATTGACAAAATAGAATGTGTTCTATGTGAACATATGTACAAGCACAATTATGCTGTTAAAAAAGGTGATGAGACTAATGCTTTATCCAGGCATGATAAAAATGGTGTTGATTAAAAAAAATGCAATCTTTATTTTGGAGAAAGTGTCAAAGGATGAGAGGGATGGCTGTTGGGAGGACAGGTTGGAGAACAGGGAGTTACATTAACAGCTCTTCATCAATGCAGCACAGACACCTAGTATTTTATGACTCAAGGCAACTAAATTATAATTTTGTGATGGATAGTGTCATTGTGTGAATTTTAAATATATTATTTTGGTATTTTTTAATTTAATTATGGGAAAATTCACAAACTTTGTTCTATTAGATTTTTAAGACAGTTTTATTCTGCAAGGAGTAAGCCTATGTGTTTTGATTGATTTATTTGAGTCATGTGATTTGATGGGATTTATATTTAAGTATTTTCTTAGTTGTATTTGATATTCTGATGAAGTTCCATTATAAGGATGAATGAAAGTGCTTTTTTAACAAAGGATTTGTTGAGTGCTAAACCTTTAACTATTAAATACATGAAGTGCTGGTAACTGATCTGTTTAGCACAGATCCCCCCAATCTATGCTAAACATATGGGGGGGATTCACAAAGGCACAGTGAGGTGTACAGCTCTGTGGCTATATCATGGTACTGTTTTGCTATCCAACAACCATCCTAACATGGTGCTGCATAGTACACTAGCACAAAGACATGCAACACCATGTACGGCTAACCCAGTGGCCATACTGAATGTAATGACACAGTCTAGGGGAGAGGTGCTTGCTAATTAGCCATTGCATTTTACAGGAACATTTTCTATGATATTTGTGTTTCCTCTAACAAATTAAGGGCTTTGGAATGTGATTTTAGTTACAAAAGTAAGAGATCAGCTTCATCTTGAACACTGGTTTTATATTTCACAGTTCTCCATAGTTAGTATTTTATTTTTTCATTAAGAAGGCAAAAAATGCTTGAAATGCCAATTCTGAGAAAATAGACAATGGTTCTAGTTCTGATACAATATAAAATAACAAATCAGAGATGTTGGGGGGGTGGCAGAATTCTGAAACGCTTGGTCAGTGCACTATGTGTTCAATTGTTGATTTCAAGAATGCTGTTGCACTACAGTGCTATGAAGCCTAAAGCCAGTAGCACCATAGCCATCTTACTGGATAATGTAACATGCAAATTCAGGAGTCCAGGGACAAGGTTAATGTAAATTAGCCATATACCCTGCCCTTGAACCTTACTTTGAGATTGAGATAACATGGTAAAGCAATTCAAACACAGTTGTACTATTCTGTTTCAGAGTGTAGCTGTGGGACTGAGAATGTTGTTTCTTTGACATTCACCCATTTGCTGTTTATGGATGCACAGGGACAGCAGAACCAACCAGCACCCCACTGCCTCATCTCTTAAAAAAAATGAAAAAAGAAAAAAAAATGACTTGGTTTTTACTGTAGAAAGATGATTGGTACATCATTTGCACCAATCAACTTCCTACACTACATCCAGATCCACAACCCTGCAGCTCTTTAAGTGGAATGCAAAATCTTCTACTTGTTTAAACTGTTTCAAGCCAAGAGGGCTTGCTATATCTTAATATGCACAAAGCTGTGACATGCCTTTTCTGTATTGGCATTCAAACGTGTTAATATAGAAAAAAAGAATGCAGGAACTGTACTTCTCTATCATGACCCCAATGCTTTGCACTCACTGTGGCTGCCCCCTTCATTTCTGTGGGGCAGTATCACAGCAGGTAAGGAATGAAGACGTGTGTGTGTGTGTGTGTGTGTGTGTGTGTGTGTGTGTGTGTGTGTGTGTGTGTGTGTGTGTGTGTGTGTGTGTGTGTGTGTGTGTGTGTGTGTGTGTGTGTGTGTGTGTGTGTGTGTGTGTGTGCACGTGTGTGTTTCTGAGTATGTGTTGGTGTGTATGTGTGTGTGTTTGTATGTGTGTCTGTGTGTGTTTATGTGTCAGAATGTTTGTGTGTGTATGAGTGTGTGTATGTGTGTGTTTATATATGTCAGAATGTTTGTGTGTGTGTGTGTGTGTGTGTGTGTGTGTGTGTGTGTGTGTGTGTGTGTGTGTGTGTGTGTGTGTGTGTGTGTATGTGTTTGTGTGTGCGTGTGTGCGTGTGTGTGTGTGTGTGTGTCTATGTGTGTTTAAGGCCTATGGGTCACCATCGCTTGGCTTCACATGGATAGCACTAATGTAGTTGTTCCATTTGTGCTAGGTGTCCGATTCAGAGACATGAAAAAGGTCACTAGAAAGCTGCTCCATGTAGCACTTTTTTGTTGCTAAATGACTAGTTAGCTCTGTGGTGCATTTGGAGCCTACATCATAGCACTATTAGTGCTACAGAGCTAACCTTTCTGATTATCTCCTTGAGTCTGATAAAAGATTGCATGCTGTGAGATTCTAAGGTCATTCCTGGCCTGTTTTAGGTTTCTATCTTTCTTAGACTATATCTCTGAAAAGAAATTAATTGTTTAGTAAAATTTCTGCAAGCAATTTCAGTAACAGTTTATAAATTGAATATCACCTGGCTCCATGCCACAGATGGGTACAGCCCTGACTGTAACCCAGACAGATTGGTTAAATTAACAGCCCCAACACTACTGGAGCCAGATAGGGAATGAAAGGAGTGAAGGTTTTCAACATGGTTCCCTCTACTAGGTGTATGGGAGGGTTACACACAATTACGGACATACCAAGTTGGTAGAGACCAAGGGAATCACCATCAATATATTGGGGTGGGGGGTTATCTGCACAGATGTAAACCTCAGTAGCTTAGCCATGGTGGGGTGATGGGGCAACTGCCATGGGTGTAAAGTGTTGGGATTGTGCAGTCAGCTGATCTGGATCTCTCTTTAATGCAATATTGGCTTTTAAAAACTGATATTGCACTTACAGTCAAACCTGAATGCTGCAGCACTGTGAGTGTAATCTAAATTGTAGCAAGCAGTTCAAAAGTAAAAAAAAAAAAAAAAAGAGAAAATCTTTTTTTTTATTAAAACCTGACCACTGTAGCTGTCCATGCTAGCAGTGTACAAACTGTAGCAACTGCTTACTACATTTGTAGGAAGCAATTTGCTACTGTTTAAAAGTCAAGAAGAAAAGATTTGTCTATTTTTTAAACTAAGAACCTAAGCTCTATAGTGCTTTGTGCAGGCAGGGTATAAACTGTAGCAACTGTTTGCTACATTTGTAGCAAGCAGTTTGATACAGTTTAAAAGAAATTATTGTTTTGTAATAGAATGTGCGGAAAGAGGGGCTCTTCGTGGAAGAAAAAGCTGTGGACTGTTTTTTCAGTGGGCATTATTTGTACATTAACACCCTACTGGAGAATGTTCATTTTCTAATCAGCGGTGATGTACAGGTTGCACATTCTCTATGTAATAACAGGCACTGACAAAAATTATTTCTGCAAAACAACCCATCCTCAAAACAATAAGAACATTCTCACTGTCTTCATAGCTAGTTACTTGACTCTGATCTAGTTACAGTAGGGATTCATAAGGATATAAATAATTCAGCAATGTGGAGTAAAGCAGTTTTACAGTCACACTGATATGCAATTCATAAAACATAGTTGTACCTGCATGTAAGCAAATCTGGGCTAATATGTAGGAATACAATTAAATGTATAGTAATCAAAATTCCAGTAGAAAAATTTCTGATGTAGCGGTTAGCAGATTAAGTATTATAGTCAGAAAACGTGCGGTATGCAGCTACAAATAGAATCAATCAAATGGCACAACATAAATGCTGTACAGACTGGCAGTTTTTGGCAGCAGACATGCTATGGATTCAGGAACCCTGCATCAATATGGCTGCAGCAATGTCAAAAATTCCTTTCAAATTATAACTTAGCATGCTGAGCTATCAAGATTTCCTGAGCCAGAAGACAGCAAATAGGGCTATGCTGGGCAACATATATGATGTGCCAACTGGACCTCACACTAAAAAAAAAAAAAAAAAAAAAAAAGTATATCACAACACATGGTTATACTTTCCATATCATAGACACTGAGGCATATCAGTGCCCTTCAGGCAGCACATTATGATATCCTATTCACCTGCAACATGGACACAGGAAGTGGTACTTGCTTGTATGCATTTCAGAGTGGCAGTAACTCTGAAAGTGATGCATTGTGAAATAGACTGCATCCATATAGCAGCCACATAACAAAGTGTGAAGGAGAGATGCTATATTAATAAAAAGGAGGTTTCACTCTTTCAAATGCCAGGTCGTCTGTAATGCAGATAGCATGATCACATGTTCTCTGCAAGCATACTGAAAATTCCCAAAGTATACACATAAATAAAAATGAGCAGTCAATGCCTGATATTCACCTGTGGTCTTGTATAGTGTTATATAACATAGTACAGGTGTATGAAAATGAGGAAACAACTAGAATAGGGCTCATATGGAAAAAAATCCTAAATCATGATGTTTTTTTCCTCCTGTGAGTGATGCTAATTAGCTCACTGCAGTTCACTCTCAATGTCTGTAAGACAGCCACATGCTGAACAGTGACATATCCAAGCAACACAGGTAGAGGGGAACTCAGTGTCGGATATGCTGAAAGGGGGTAAGAGTTCCTGAACAATTCAAGGGTTGTGCTGCAAAACACACCTGTAGAAAGCAACACAGATGTTCCCGGCTTGTGATGTGATAAACAAATGCCTGTAATGGAGGTTGACTGATGGACATCAAATGGTACAGATGAAGGCTGTATGGGATGGGAAAAAGGATGATGAATAGTACAAAGCAGATAACTGAAGTCAATAAATAATGACACACATTTGAATTTTGAGCTTTGTTTCCTTTAGAAAATGCATGCTAACACAAACTGTATTATTCTAGCAACTTTTAAGTTTACAGTAACATTATTCAAAATATATCCCTATTTTGGGGGCTTTGCCCCTCCCCCCTTATTTTACGCTTTGTCCAGATTTCTTTTGCTAAGAGGCTGAAAGGTATGCCACAAATGTGTAAGAAAATATGTCTAACCGTTATATGTAATTTGTAGGGCAGATAGTAAAATGATGTATATGCATGTTTCATTGTCATGACAAGGATATGGAATTGTAAAAACTGTGCAAAGCATATGTTTGAAAATGTACAGTCTGTTGTGCATACCTTACATACATACACACACACACACACACACACACACACACACACACACACATACACACCATAACTTGCAAGCATACCAAACATAAATACCAGAAAAGAGTGCCTCAACTTGTATTTCATCTAAGGACAACCGATACAGGGACGCCAAAACTTGCCATTGTAAGGTTTTCCACCTGCCCCAGGGTGTGCATGCAGAGTAGGCCTCTAAAATTGGTATTTCTAGCAGGACCAGACCAGTGGTACCAGTATGGGGGACATAGGCAGTTGTCAGTTGACCACTGATAAGTGTACCTAAAGAGGCCTCCAGTTCTCATGTTTACTACGTAATGGCACTGTGTTTGGCATCTGCACTTCCCTATATTATTTGTACATCTTGTGTGTATAGCATAAGGGTTTCACATAAAAGTACATACATAATTCATGTATAGAGACTGGGATAGTCATACCACACTATCATATAACTCATTCATTGTGCTGGTAACATGAAGTAGGCCATCAATTCTGTATTGTCCTGGTCAGACAGAACAACTGAAATTGTTTCCAGTCATGGATACTCTGGTAGAGAAATCAGCTTTACTTAGTTATAGTTTCAACTTGTACAAGCTTTATGAATGTAGTCATGCCTGACTTCAAATCAAAAGTCACCAAGACAAAAATTTCACACACAGCAGTTGCACATGCATCACTCGCAATCGCTACCATCTCACTCACATACCAAACACACACAGCAGTTACATATAAACACAGCAGTCCCACTCTACAGTTACAGAAAAAGCAGCCCTTCATAAGTCCCTCATACAACTGTTACACAACAGACACATCACACGCCACAGTCACACCCAACCATTAAACACATCAGTCACATATCTGCACACCATGAGATACACAAAACAGAAGGCATGCACACAATAGTCATACAGCCAAAACAGTCAGATGCACTACAGTCACACAACATTAATATCACAACAGCCAAATAGACCACAGTCACATAGAACAATCATACACGCAGACACTAGTTTCATGTGACTGACTTACAGAATCAACAGTCTCACACAACACTTATACACAGAACAGTCACAAAAGTCACACCTGTATAAAGACAGTCACAGTCACACAGAAAAAATTCTCATTAACTCAAATTAGTTACACTCAACAATCATAAACACAATAAACACCAACTACATTCACAGCAATCACAAACACCCGTCACACAAACAAGTCACAACAGTCACTTACACAATAGGCAGTTAGCCTCAGAAAACATTTGGACACATCAGTCACACGCAACAGCAGAACACAACAGTGACACACGCAAAAGTCAAACACAACAGTCATACAAGCAACAGTTACACAGAAAGCACTCACACAGAAGTCACACTCAGTATTCAGACACACAACTGTCAGACATAACAGTCTCACTCTATCAGACAACTTTCTGCCATAAACATACAACAGTCACTCACACACACATTGTAGGCACATATACAACTGTTATACATAGACACAACACAGCATTCAGATAAAACAAACACAGCAGTCACACGAAGAATGATTAAATACACGCACAACACCCACACACAACATTTAAAAATGCAAACCAGTCACACAGAAAGTAGTTACACACAACATTCAAATACAATGATCATATACAACAGTCAAACACACACAACAGTCAAAAACAGTAGTCGCATATACATTGACAAATACACAGCAGTCAAAGAAGAGTCACAAATGGTAGTTAGAGAGAGCACCAAAGAGACCAAGCAAAATGACTACTTAGTCTCAGAGCACTGGACAAAGGCACAGGAAAAAGTAATTAGTTCATCGGGTCCAGGTAAAAAAAAAAAAAAAAAAAAAAAAAAAGCAAAAATCACAGGATGGAGGTCAAAGAGAAAAGCAAACAACTGCTGGCAGCTCCACATGAAGACCAGCTTTGTAAACAGTTCCAAAAGCCGATGGCAGTCACTGATGAAGTAGGCCTAATGAAGGAAACAACAGCAGACAGCAAAGAAAAGTGAATAAACTTAAATAAATAATCCTAACTTGGAATGGGACATAGCAATTCTGAGATCAGAGGTTCAGGAACTAAGTAGTAGACTGCGAGAAATAAAAAAGCTACACAGGCAAACAGAAAAAAGGAGATGGTCTAGAAAACAGATCCAGAAGTAACAACATAAGGATAGTAGGTATGTCAGAACATGTTCTGGATATGGAACTGAAAATAATACTGTGGAAATATTGCATCAACATTTCACTTACACATATTTACAAGAACAAATAACAGAAAGAAGATGTTGCAGCTGAAGGATAAGGGCATTCAGATGTCCAATGCTGGACCTAAGAGGGACTGAGCAGACTGGATTGGTCAGAAGAGGTGGGAAGAAAAGGAAAATGGATCAGTGGAAGGTTAACTAGATCAAAGAATTAAAAGTATATAGCAGAATGAATGGGATGCATAAGGGTGTGGACCTAAAAACAGGGAGATGCCAACATAAATCAGGGTTTGGCAAGAGGGGGTGGCCACCTTTTTCAGAAAGGGATTATATGATGTAACTGAAATGGCAGAGAAAAAGAGGGGACAGGAAATTAATCATTTGTTAAGGAAGAATAAACAGAAGATTGACAACATGGAACCTGTATGCCTCAGAAAAGGATACAGAGGAATTTTACATCAGGTTCTTTGACGAATGTAATCAGATAACAAAAGGAATGTAGAGGAAATCAGTCAAGGGGACGTCAGTGACATACTAGATCCCAAGAAAGACAATCTTCTTCACAAAACAGAGTATAACATAATGAATAAAAGAATACTTAGAAAGGAACAGAGGAAAGGAGAGTGCAAATGTGCATTGAGGAAATGACACTGAAAACAGGGAGCACACACTGACCAGAAATTGTTGGATTTAAGCCAGTAGATTGTGCAAGATACTAGGGAAAGAGTAAACTCTAAAAATGGAGGAAGAGGAGGAGATAGACATACAAGAGAGATACTTACTTGACCATGCAGTGGTAGCAATGACAGTAATAACAGAGCTGGAACAGAGGAGAGGGTGGAATGGACATGGGTGAGCAACAAGAGGGAATAGCAGGAAAGAAAGCAACAAATACAAAAACTGATGGACGCTATACAGGAGAAGAACACTACAAAAAAGACAGAACTGGAGACACACTGTTGGGACAGAATCAAAGCAGCAGCTAATGGAAAAATCATGAGAGAGAATGGGTGGAAAAGAGGGCAAGATGAGAAGAAAATAAAACTGGAAGGAGAACTGAACAGGGTACAAATGGAAATGTGGAAACATGGTATCGATACAGGAGCACTAAGGTAGAAGATGCAGCAATAAAAACTGAACTAGAAGGAAAGGTAATGACTGGGGTGGAAGTAGGGCAATGGTACTGCAGGACATCTGGTGGATAACTGAGAGTGTCAGGGGAAACTTCAAGCAAGGAAGTATAAAAAAGAAAAGGGTAAGTAAAAAAAAACAAACAACGGAAAAGAACAGCAGCATTAGGGAAGCTTTTTAGAGAAGACTACCAACAAATATACCAGGAACCGAACCCAAACACTTCTAGCTACAGAGGCGAACTGGAAACAATTTTTAGTGTAAAATATATTATAATCAAAGTGTTGAATGAAATATATTTTACACTAAAAAATGTTTCCAGTTCATCTCTGTAGCTACCGGTGTTTAGGTTCAGTTTTGGTTGTATTAGTTACGCTGGTTTCCTTGGGATTTATCTGTTTTTTAGAACTAGAGAAGGAAAAGGAAGTCTACTGGGAGCTGAAGACAGTGGATAGGTGTTCCAACAAGAAAGAATACAGAGGGAGAAACTAAATGCGCAAATCATGATGGAGGAGATCAGAGCAGCAGTAATGGCAATGAAAGACAGAAAGGTAAGAGGACCAGATGGATATTTGCTAGAGTTTTACAAGTGAGTCAAAGAGACAATATGGCCAGTTATGAATGAGGAGTATGAAAGGAGACCTCAAATGGGGAATAACAGACAAAATGAAACCAGCCAGGGTGCAGGTGACCCAAAAAGGGGAGGGAGTCAGAATGAAAGTAGAGTATTACAGATCAATCTCCATAATAAATACAGACATCAAGGTGATGACAAATATGCTAGTAAGGAGACTAGATGACAGCCTGCCAACAATAATACAAGGTGGCAAAAATGGTTTTGTATAAGAAAGAACAGAAATGAATTGATGAACCACAACAAAGTTTAAGGACAGCGAAGAGCAAAAGAGAGCCATAAGAAGTTATGGTCTTTTTTGACCCACAAAAGGACTTCATCACAGTCAGGTTGGAATTCCGCTGGGAGATATTAGAAAAAAGACTAATGGGAAAAATCTACAGAATTCCTAAAGGTGATTTACAATGATCCATAAATAGAGGTAATGGCAAACCAAAAAGTTTCCAAGACAGTAAATGTAGGAAGGGAGACCAAACAAGGGTGCCCTCTCTCCCCTGGCCTTTTCAAGCTAGCCATTGAAGAGCTGGCATTTGAAGTGAGGAAAAAGTTAGCACAACTTGAGGGAAGAACAAAACTGCAGTAATGAACACAGAAGACCACATGCTTATGTTTGACAATGTTGAGATGCACAGAGAGGAACTGATGCCAGTTTTTCAGGGTTTGGGAGTTCCTCAGGGCTTGGATACAATCAGAAAAACCACAGTGGTAGTAAGGAAAAAAAAAAGAAAAGGAAAGGGAGGTCTTGAATACATTCAAGACAGGGGCTACTCCAAATATCTGGGAGTGTATGTGGGGTTCACATTCACATTAAGAGATCCAATACAAAATAGTTTGGAGACGGAAGGAAGAATATACAGGGGTTAGTGGAGAGGGGAAGACATAAATCATACACACATTTAGGGAGAAATAATGTGATTAGAATGAAGATTTTCCCAGGTATAATACTTGCATTAAGAAATATGCCATTTCAGACCAATCTACTAAAATTACAGAAGGAGCTGGAAGAGTGGTTAGAGAACGTGAAATGGAGCACGGTCTTAAAAGACAAGTTAAGACAAAGTAGGAAACAGTGTTGCTTGGGCCTCTCCCATACACCCATGCAGGCCTTACAATATAACCTACTTAGTTGGGTCGAGATTAAGGGAGAGACCAAAAGGCAAGAAAAGAGATGGCAAACAGAATGGTAGAAAAAATAGAGAATAGAGAATGAATAAGGAGGCTCTAAAGAGATTGGACAACATGATAGGAGAACAAGGGAAAAAAAGAAACATATCCAAGGAAGGAAGATAGATTCGTTTCATAACTTAGAAACAAGTAGAAAATGGAAATAAAATGAGGTAAGAGGCAAGCAGGCATTAACAAAGGAAGTGTCAGGAGAACAGATAGTATTCAAATTTCTACAGGAATCAATATATGAAATTGTTTTAACACAAAATGAATGTTTGACATACACCAGACTGAGAGAGAAATGTCTGGAGAAGAGGGAGGAAGCAGAAATCATGGAAAAGAAAAGAAAGGAGAGAAAGGAAAGAGAAAAAAATAGGAAATGGGAAAACATAGAAAATGTAAAAGCAGAACAATTTATGTAGACCTGAGGGTTAAAGAAGAGTAAGCTACAAAGAAAGAAGCAAGGAACGGATTGGAGAAGGAAGAAGAATGACAGACAGGGAAAACTGAGTAGCAGAAAATCCTCAAAGTGACATCAGATGTGCAGAAAATGCATGGGGTAGGAGATCAGATATTAAGAGTGTTCCACACCAAAAAGATTATATAAGAGGTGAAGTAAAACTGATTCAAAATGCTGGAGGAGCATGACAGAAGAGGCAGGCATGAAACATACATTCTGGGAGTGTACTTGAGCAAAAAAGATCTGGACAGAGGCTCTGGAAATCTGGAAGAGGATATATGGAAAAAAGGGACAAAACCCCTGTGAATTCTACCACGTGGGGTATAGGAAGTGAAGCTGGGGGGGGGGGGGTTGTTGAGAAAAAGAAATGTAGACAATAAGACTTATGGCAACAGAGGTGAAAAGTAAGATAGCCATTAATTGGAAAACAAGAGGCAAATACCAGAAGGGGAAGC
>NC_056735.1:966172899-966177899 GCF_019279795.1 Protopterus annectens
ACAGGTCTTGTTCCATGAGTTCCACCTTGTCTGGATCCAGTGGTCATCCAAGCCACCTATATTCACCTGTTGCAAGGGCTCCACTGCAAATGTACATATGCTATCCATATGACAGAAGCTCATAATGGCTCCCTGTCCACTCAAATGAGGACATTTTAATTTTTATTTATTATTTATTTAACATTTGTTTACCAGTAAAATCTGACTGGACACGGGTCCTTTTTCAGTGGAGGCCCAGGGAGAAAAGTTCCATGAGTAACAGTAAATTTTAGTGCACACATTACAATAATCAATAATGTATAAAGTAAACAAAATGTAGTATACATAAAAACATACAAATTTGTTACATCTTGACAATAAAACTTAGGCTTTGAACATAACTCATACCTACAAATAGTACTAAGATATAAGGTTAAGACAGGCTGGTAGGAACAAAGAATTAAACATCGGAAAAACGTTGGATATGTTTTGGGTATACTGTGATGTATAAGAGTACTCATGAGAGGTTAGTACAGGAACATTGCCACTTATTTTTTAGATAAGCTTTAAGTGATGGCTTAAAATGGTTAGTGGATGAGAATGAGAGAATGGATTTAGGAAGGGAGTTCCATATACGAGATATATAGTTGGAAAATAAAGATTCTCCTGCAGTGTTGTTGGCCTTGGAGATGGTAAGTTCTTATTGTTAGAGCAAAGTGGTCTGCTGGAACTGTCCATTATCCATTACATTGATAAAACCCTTCTCTGTGACCCAAATCCCTGCTTCTGTTTGAACAGTAACTTGCATGTGTCTAAGTGTTCTAAGGGACTTGTGCAAATGATGATGGCTACCATCCAAAATGTCCTGGGAAAATACAGATGTATGATGTGTCAGACATTCCTGATGATCATATTATGAAAAACGCAACATGGTACAAACAGCTGGCAAACTACTGCAGGGTCATATTAGAGTGGCCCCAAGCATGTCTAAGCATAAAATCAGGATTTCAGCAGTCTGAGCACACATTCAGTGATATTCCTGGTTTGCTTACAGGTTAATGTTTGCCATATCATTTTCACTAGAGGCATCAGCTACAACATGTACCATTCCAACACCTGCAATGTCATCTTCACTACAGGCATCAGCTACAATGTGTTCCATTCCAGCACCTGCCATCGATCCAGTGGGTCATCCAGGCTATGTCATATTCTCTGTAATCTCTGAAAAAAATAAAAAAAAAATATTTCAAATAAATAGCAATCTTGTTCTTCTGACTATATCCTGAGTAATTGTTCTTCTGCACAGCAGGCCGCAAAGCACATTAAATGGTAATATTTGCACCATACTTTATTGTCAACAAGCTTGAGGTGACAGAAGATGGCAGGTCAGCATTATGCAGTCAGCAAATGAAAGGGTAGGGATAATGATCCATTAGCAAAAGCTCAGAATCAGAGTATCACTATCTTCTGGTTCCTTACTGACCAGGAAATACTGTATTATGGCTAAGGATATCCTAAACATCATTTATCCTACAAGTGAGGAAAGCATACCATCACTTGTGGCCTATTTCCATCCTGTTAGACCAAGGGTCTACACTACACTGTTTATTTTCAACTAAAATTTCCATGGGCCTGTGTGAAACACACTGCATGTACAGCACCATGCTTATTAATGTCCAATGTTTCTTCAAATTATTGTTGAAAGCTGTAACATAGTTACTGTCATTTTCATTTAATTGGACTTTTATTTCATTGGATGTTACTGGCTGAAATCAAACTAGTAATAAAGGCACACAACAGTACAAATGGAGTGTAGTAATTCATCTACAAAGTGCACCATTCCAAAAGCTGCCATGTCATTGTCACAGCAGTAAATCAACTGAAAAGTGCACCATTCCAGCACTAGCTATGTCATTTTTACTGCAGGTTTCAGCTGCAAACAACACCTGATATGGCATGTTATATTCATTATAGTTATCTGCAAAATGCACCAACCTCCAACACAGACAGTCCACATTTCTGGACAGTGTACCTTTGTAATACTGAAAAAATCTGAAATGACAGCCTTTTTAACAAACTCTTTAACTTAAACATGAAAAATATGCTAGTTTTTCAACTTAAATTCTAGCACATACCTTTGCAAAGAATAAACTTATTTTGCAACAAGATGTATGTCGTGGTGTATGTGGAACCCACCAGACCACCACCAATGTAGAGATGGATTTGAAGAAGAGGGCATCTTACAGAAGACTCCAGAAAACTATCCATGAATACAGTATTGCATGAGCAGTGCAACAGCTGATTGCTTTAAAATTACATTCAGAGATATGTAACTTCCATAATGTAAATAATTATTATAATAGATTTTACCATAGTTCACAGTCTCAAGTTTCAAATTCAATAATCTAAGAGAAAGCCTCATATCATCAAAACTGCATTGGGCATAGTGTCATGAATCACTTAAAACATGAAGAATAAAGTGGGTTTATAATAACACACTTTTCCCAAAAAATGCTATTATTGTAAAATCTGTCATTACGTAATAACTATAACATGAGTTACAAAATTAGAAACTGCATGAAAGACATAACAAATTTTAAGCCAAAATCTGGGATGCTCCTTAAAGTCAAGAAGAGATGAGAGGCATGTAAAAGCTACCAGAAACTGTTACCACCTCCATAATTACTGTCATAGTTACAGCAAAATGACCTTTGATTACCTTACATCATTACAAATTTAGGACAGTATGTCCCTGAAATCTGTCAGGTTCATTATTGAAATGTTATTTATTTTATATTAACTATAAAAAGATGCTCTTTTCTCACTGCTGGTTCTGATATCAGGCTACATACACCCAGATGGGATACTAATGTACTCAGTAGTATTAGGCAGGATAGAGGTTGCAACACTGACAACCATGGCATTGCAAAACGTTTTTCAAGAAACTGTGAAAATAAACGTCAGAATATAAAGCCTTGAATCTTATAAGAGGCAAGGCTTGTACTGCCTCCATTTGTGATGTTTTGCCTCTTAACCCCCTAACAAAAATATATTTACCTCTGAGGTCAGATGACCTTGACAAGAAAAGTATACGTTGTAGAGGTGGGCTGTCAATGGCCTGGTCATAGTTCTCACAACAATATACCCAGTTTAATTCAATGATGAGCTCACTGAAGATATTTTTGTCACTTCTGCAATGGCTCATGTCCTGCTGTGGGGTACATGGTTCCCTTAGTCTGAATGCCTTTTTATTACAGGTATCACTGGTGTCAAGCAAACTTTCAGATACTTCTAACTTGACAATGTGAAAATGCTCACAAATGCCCTCATTATGCAGTCCAGTAGGTAATCTTATTTCACATTTGCTTTTGTCAAAAAAACTGAGTAGTAGTTAAAATTGATCCATTAGCATCCATTCCTGATCAACAATCCTTGAATATCCATGCAGTAAACTTGTGAATTCACTGATCTGCTTTATCCAATGCTCTGTTTATTAAGTCTGTGTTCTGATAACTGGTATGCAATACTTGGCTATACCTATTTTCAGCACAAGCTCGTTGGAGGTGGTGGAGCTGATAAAACAGTTCCACAACTATGGACACCTAAAATGACATGAAGACAATATTATTTTCAAATAGTGATCTGTCTGCAAACAGATAATGATGTTCACATGCAATACACATTAATCTCATGCAACACAATATGACAAACACACAAAAATCAAGAGTCATACAAATAAACACTCTCTATGTACCATTCCAAAATTAGATTTAAAAAAAAAAAATCATTATTTTTTGCAGCAATTAAGTATGTAGTCAAGAAATTGTTCTCCATACCTAGGAGAGTTTGGTGAGTAAACTAGTAAGAAAGTAGAAAAGAAGATGTGAAAAGAGGAATTAAAGTGGTAAGAAGGAGAGAGGACAGGGTGAGATTAATAAAACTAGGGAGGTAAATAATGAGCAGAAGGTAAGAAAATGGTAGGTTACACCTATACAGGTTGGTACTTAAAGCAGTCAAATACTAGCAATGAATCTAATGCATCTAATGAAAGATTATTGAATACAATGCCCGTTTTGGCATGTACCTCACAAAGCACATGCAGCAGCTGGAGAGACCACAGAGATTCCTCACCCAGAGAATCCAGGGCCTCAAACATCTACCCTACACAGATAGGTTAAAAGCCCTGTCCCTCTACTCAGTCTCCTACAGACTCCTCAGAGGTGACCTCTGTCTGGCATACAAAGCAATCTCAGACCGCGCCCTGATGGGACTGCTGCATATCCGCAAGTCAAGCACCACTTGAGTAACCCATACGCGAGACCTCAACCTGGTCTGTGACTTCAATAGGACTTGTTGGCGGGACACATTTGTGTTCCAAAGACTCCCCCATTTGTGGAATAGACTCTCTCTCTGTGTAAAGCAGAGTACCTCATTAAACCTTTTTAAGCGCAACCTAGATAACTGGATGGGGAACAGAAAATACACCCCTGGAATTCCACCTATGTCCCTGCTGGACAGTGGCATAGGTTGCTGACTTGTTGGAACATGGGCTAAATTCTTGGCTAGACTTGTAAGGGCCTCAGGGCCAATAGCCTAGTAACTTCCTATGATCTTATGATCGAAAGCCTACATATATAACTCCTTTTTGACTAGGTACGAAACAATACAGCATAGACGAGAGAAGTCAGAGTACATTTTTATCCAAGACCTCTGTAATTCTTCTGTTCCAGTCACATAGTCAGTTTTCCATGTGTCTATATAATATTTTTATCTCTTCTAAACATTTCAAATTTGTCCATTTGATAATGTACTCAGGTAGAGGATTCCATACTACATCAATGTAAACAGTGAAGAAGCATCTACCAGATATGCTATTGCTTCATACGGCTAAGATAAATCACATATTTCATTATCAAAGAAATCCAAGTGGTAATAGTAACTAACATACTTGCTGAGTATAGGAAGTTATATTGCTGAGGAAACCATGAATACTTACTTTAAGAGCAATCTTTCCATTTACC
>NC_056735.1:966182899-966255399 GCF_019279795.1 Protopterus annectens
GACTGCCCTTAGTGGTAACACAAGATACTTATTAAGGATCAAGTGTATGCCTTTGCACTGACATTTCTGTAGTATTAAACAACATATGACATTACTGTCAAATCCTTAAATTGCAAGATAATTTGGCAGAGTTCATTTAATAGCCACATGGCTATACTGAAAAGAGTATTACTGTTTCTCCAAGGAATGTAAGACATGAGAGAGATGGACACCCTATTAGAATTTCAAGAATCCTCAATGCCAGCCCCAAAACTTTAATGAAATTAGATTTTTGGATAATAATACTGTAGTGCAAACTTGCTGTTAAACTTAAAAAGCATTTTTTTTTTGAGGGGGGGCAGCATTTTCTCCTATGTACTATTAATTTTAATAGACTATCTCAGAAACAAGAAAACAAAAGAGTTACCATTTCCAGGGTTGGTTACAGAAAAAGCTTCTGATCCCCTTGATTGGAATGACTTATTTAAATGTTTATAACATTTTGGTTTCCTTAATGAATTTATAGACTTAATTATGACTTGTTATATGGAAACTAAGGTGTATGTTAAAATGGGATCATTTTTATCATTCATAATAAATGAAAAGTAGCAAAAACTGAGGATGTTCTGAATCACCACTACATTTTACTCTAGACATCGGACAATTGGTCAACTCTATTAATGAGAACAACATCAAGCAACTAAATATAAATAACAAAATGAACTCAAAAATCTTCAGAAAATGTTAACAATTCAGTAATTTAGATGACACTTTAAAATGTTTTGCAGAGATTTTTAATGTTAAGTTTAATTAAAATAAAACATCAGCTATATCTTGGAACTCAACTATAGCTAGTAATTTAATGAAAAATAAACATAACTAGAATCGTAAACAAAATATCTAGGGATAAAATAAACAAAGGCAATAAGCAAAGTATAGCTGATTAATGTTAACAATTGTGTATGAAGTTAAAAAAATTAATCACTAATTAGAATAAATGTATTTTTCTTTTGATGATAAATTAATGTTAATCAAAATTATTTTTATTCCCACCAATGTATACTCATTACAAACAGTGGTTGTAATATCAAAAACAAGATAAAATAAAGAAAATCGTATCTTTTTTATGGTAACCAAGCAAAGAATAGCTTGCAAAAATAATTAGGAAAATTGAATAGTTATTGTGTTCTGCCTTATATAGATGTATATGCTTTACATTCTTTTAAGCAATTATTCAATGGATTGGCACTATATATATATATATATATATATATATATATATATATATGTGTGTGTGTGTGTGTGTATATATATATGTATATTCTTCTTCTTTCGGCTGCTCCCATTAGGGGTCGCCACAGCGGATCATCTGTTTCCATTTCTTCCTGTCCTCTGCACCTTGTCTGTCAAGCCAACCACCTGCATGTCCTCTCTCACCACATCCATAAACCTTATCTTAGACCTTCTTTTTTTCCTGTTACCTGGCAGCTTCATCCTTAGCATATTTTTCCCAATATACTCTGCATCCCTCCTCAGCACATGTCCAAACCAACGTAATCTTGCATCTCTGGCTTTGTCTCCAAACCTTCCAAACTGGGCTGACCCTCTAATATACTTATTCCTAATCCTATCCACCCTCGTCACACTCGGTGCAAATCTTAACATCTTTAACTCTGCCACGTCCAGCTCTGACTCCTGCCTTTTTGTCAGTGTCATTGTCTCCAACCCATATAACATAGCTGGTCTCACTACCCTCTTGTAGACCTTCCCCTTCACTCTTACTGGTACTCGTCTGTCACAAATCGCTCCTGACACTCTTTTCCACCTACTCCATCATGCCTGTACTCTCTTCTTCACCTCTCTTCCATACTCACCATTACTCTGAACTGTTGATCCCAAGTATTTAAACTCATTCACCTTCGCCACCTTTACTCCCTGCATCCTCACCATTCCTCTATCCTCCCTCTCATTCACACACATATATTCTGTCTTAGTCCTGCGACCTTCATTCCTCTTCCCTCTAGAGCATATCTCCACTTCTCTAGGGTCTTATATAAACAAATGCATTTATGTGTGTGCTTTAATAGGAAAATAAACATTTCAAAACAAAATATAGGCATTTTTAGATACAAAATGTCATTATTAATTGTGAATTCTTTATAAGACAAATCTAAATACACGTTTTTAAATGTCTAAGAATTTTATTCATAACCATTCTAGTATGGTTAGTGACCCTTTATAGAACCATATGATTTGTAGAAGGTTCTAGCTTTAATTTAATGATAAATTGGAAAAACACAAGTTTTATCTATTGGTTTAGCTTACAAGGTACTAACGTAAGAGACACTGATAATGTAATAAATGAATAATCCTTTACGTATAAAGTATGGTTACATATATGCAAAGAGTGAAATAAAACTGACTACAAAAGTACATTTTTTCATCAGATAAGGATGCATTTGCAAATTTTAGAGCATATATTTCATCTACATTATTAAATAAAAGCTTGTCTTACTCAATATTAGTTACCTTTATAAGCTCTTGATCTAATACAAAACAACCAACATTGGAAATATTCTGGAAATTTATTTGTAAAAATAAAGATAGGGAGATGCCAGAGATAAATGAAGACTTACTCTTAATACCAGTCTTAGAAATCATAGTTTCACCATTCATAGGTTAGTATTAGGCTAACTGCCCTTGTGAGCCATTTTAAGCCTAGCCAATTATCCCCTGTGAGATTCAAACCCTGTACCTTGTGTTTGTAAGGCAAACACCTTAACCATTAGGCCATCCTCCCAACCCAAATAATCAGCCCTTGCAAGCCTTAAACCCAGGTCCCTGCACACCATAGCCACAGCAACTTACCACTAAACCATTTGAGCTGATTCTTGGAAAAATGCATAGAAAGTCTTCAATCAAGCTGTCTGTATACCTAAAAAAAAACCATTTACAATATTTTCAGATCACAACCCAATGTTAAAATAGGAAAAAGGGGAATGATGATGGTAACAATAATTTATGAAGAAGACGAAATTGACAAATTAAAGCAGAAAGGCACGATACATATTTTGAATGTAAGTCATTATAAGAATATTAGAGATGGACTGATTATTTAGAAATATCAAATAATTTGATTTTTTTTATAAAGTAAAAATTCGACCATCTGTTAGCACCATCTGTTGTGGTGGTTTCTAGTTACTAAAAGAAAAATATATTTTTTAAAAATTAGAAAAAGCCTACATCTCCTCTATTTTGTCAGTTTATTAAAATACTTAAGGTAGTCCAACAAGATATCCTCAATAGTATCTCCTTTACATAGTTCTTAAGTTAGTAGCCAATACATACTATTGGCAATAGACCCTTGTAGCTGTAAGGATTCAAGTTTACCAGTTTTGTAAAAACTTACTTCAATTACCTTAACAGTTATATGCTTCGCTGTTTCTCACTACTTGTACATTCAAAGTTTGTGCTGTTCTGTCAGCTGCTACTAACTTTACTCATCACTACATAAGATAGACTAAACCAGCCCAAACCTATTTACATGAGTCTATCATGCCATAGCTCATTGATGTCAGTCTTCATTTAACTGAATAAAACTCAGCCCCTTACTGTAACTCTTATAATTTATTTATTTATTTTATTTTATTTTACATTTGTTGACCGGGTTAGTCTAACTGGATATATGTCGATTTTCAGTAGAGACCCGGGGAGAAAAGCTCCAAGCATAGGCAGTAACAAATAATACAATATATACAATAGTAACATGAGTTATAGTACATTATTCAGATTGTACACGAGAGAAGCTAGTATAGAGTCTTATAGTAGGATTAAGCTAAGATCAAATACTGAGAACAAACAACATATGAGAGAATAAAGAGAAAAAAAAATATATATATATATATATATATATATATATATATATATATATATATATAAAAAGAAACAGTACAGAGATTTCTTTTTTGTCTCTTTAGATTCTAAGTTGAGGTTAGCTTACTTGTTATTACAGGTAATCAGCATAGAGCAGTAGAGCAGACAAGTAAAGGGAGTGCAAGATGGGGCACTGAGGTATCAGTCTTGGTTAGAGTAGGGACAAAGCCAATGTATTTTAAGATGTTCTTTGAGACGTTTTTACAAAGCAGTGAGGATGCAAGAGTTGAGAGTTCACTTGTAAGCTGGTTCCAGGTTTTTCCCACTGTGTTGGTGAAAAGTGAGGCCCCAGCTTTGTTGTTGGATTTAATAGTGGAAACTAGAAGCCTATTAGCTGAGCATAATGTAGCCAGATTTTTATAGGGAGTAATCAGATTAGCAAGGATTGGAGTATTATTAGGGTGGTAGAGGATCTATTGGGTGATAACAAGTTGCTGACAAAGTAGTTAGCTTTGATGTTCTAACCATCCCAGTTGTTTGAGGTTAACACAGTGGTGAGTTCGAAATAATATTATGAGTATGTTATTTTGACTTGTAATGTGCCTTTTACAATTTTTATGTGGTTATATTATACACTGGCAAATATTTCCACAAATGTTTTATTACAATTTTGTAAAAAAAAATCTATTGTATTTTCTACTTAAATTCTATAAGACTACCTATGCTGGATCTCTGTATCTTAGATTTTCTTCCCACAGGATTCCGCTAAAAAGAGGCACTGCCCAGTCACACTACCCTGACAGACAAAAATGAAAGAAAGAAGGAAGGAGATTAACTATTGTATTCAAATAAAATTAGAAATAGTTCATTATAAATTCAAGCGTAAAGTAACATTACTTTTAGAAATATTTGAAAATGACATATGACACCAGATATCTAAGCATGACTTATTGCTATTATTTATTATATATAAAACTATCATTTGGAAATAGAATTATAATGAATTAGTTGATATACTTATATATATATATATTTATATATATATATATATATATATATATATATATATATATATATATATATATACAGCTATAGTGTTTAATTTTAAATTTGTTTAAAATGTTGTCAAGTAATAATTTCTCAGGAATTATATAAGAATTTTTTTAGATATCTAGGATTGCACTGCACATATAAAGATTCAATGAATATGTAATACTGATATATCATTGTGTTAATATGAATCTGTGTTTTCAAAACATAAATACAGAAAGAAAAAATGAAAAAGTTAGGAAGTAAGATCTGACATTTTAATTACTGAAAAGTGAGGGGAGTGGCAGAAGAATATGAAGTGTTCTGAGACATGGTCAGATTAGTGGATTGCATTAAAAGTAAAATTATGGGTGGACTATATACAAGATGAAATAATAATACAAATACAGAAGGTGATAAGGAAAGCAAGAAAATGTATTAATGTCATGGTGAACTAGAAAGAAACAAAATATGTGATTATGAGAAAGACTGGGGACACTTGAAGTTAAAATTATGAATGGGTGTCTTAAGAAGCAAAGGTATACAGTGACAGGTAGGAAAGAGAAGATTTTTCCTTTATTAAATGCATGCTTGAAAATGGAAGAGGAATATATAGAAGAGTTTAGATAAAAGAAGGAGAAACAAGACATATTCAAGAGAAATAATGTAGACAATATATAAAAATTTGAAAAGGTGTAAGAAATCAAAAATACCAAGGCACAATGGAAATTTAAACAACTGAGAAACATGGAGGAAATACCTCATGACAAAGATTTAACACTGGGATAATTAAATGTTTTGAAATTAGTAAAAGAAGAGGATATTCTTATAATAGATGAAATAGTATAGAAACATTACAAGTTCCTAGTGGAATCAGGGAAAACATAAAATACCCTTTTGGAAACACTGAATGAGTGATTAAGGAAAGGAGTAAAAAATTAGGAAATAACTATAAGTGTGATGAATGGTTACTATTTGAAATGTTACTGAGTCTGGTAATATGGAAACTGAATAGCCAAAAAAATGACTTACTGTATATTAAGTCTGAGAATGCCATTTCTCATAATATTCCTTTTTTTTCAAGTTATGATTATCTTAGAGTTGACATATGTATAAGTTCAAGGGTGCGCGGAGCTTTCCTTCTCATATTGAGGACTGCAGAGGGTCTTGTTTCCCAGGAAAAGCAAGTTTAAAGAAGAAGAGTGATGTCTGATATTCACTTTTCTGAATTTTTGGTCTTTTTTATTTTTGGTTTGTTGGTACAAGGCATTAAGAGTGCCTACATTTCAGTAGTAAGCTGTGATACTTATAGAATCATAGATTCATGGACTGTTACTAGACTATCAAATCGAGGGGGGGGGCTAAGCCTAGCCAAGTTTTCCCAAAAGAATAACGACATCCTATATCTGAATAGGACACTGAGGGTCAGGCATTTATAAGCTATCTCTGTCCATAAGGGATATGGATGCCAGGCCAGGTGTACATTTCCCATTCTCAATCAAGGTTGTGCTTAAACTGAGTAATAGATGAAGTCAGATTCCAATGGATGGGAAGCCTGTTCCACAGGCGAGTCAGTCTCTGCTACACATATCTGTCTCTCCAGCATGTTCTGTTTAAGTCACAGACAAAATTCAGGTCCCTAGACCTTATATTTCTGGTACTCTTTGACTTACGCATATGTATGATTCATAAGTGTGGGGTTTGGGGATGCCTTGTAAGCTAGGCATAGATCACTCCTCAGCAATCTAAAGGAGACTGAGTAGAGGGAAAGGGCTTTAAGGTGCTCTGCATAAGGCAGGTTTGTTGTGCCTTGTATTATTTTTATAAGGAACCTCTGAGGTCACTCTAGTTGCTACTTATGCCTGGTCAGGTACATACCAAAGGGACCATTGTACTCTACGATTATCTAATAAGGGCAGAGAACAGTAAGATAATGGTATCTTTGGGCCTAGATGCCATGCCCTTACTTATAAGTTATGCACCATAAAAATATTTCCTCACCACTGTGGCCATGTGGTAGTCAAAGATAAGGCTACTGTCTAAGTGTGTACCCACATCCCTGAACACTGTGTCAAGCTGACACACTCTGGCTAGGCTTATAAATGCCCTCGGGCAGATAGCCTAGTACCTGCCTATGAACCTATGAACTCCTAGGGGTGTATTATCAACATGGTAATTAGCTGGAATGGAAGACATCCCAAAGGGTACAATTATGCATTTCTTAGTATTGAGTTTAAGACCATGGCTTTGGCACCATTTGTTAGTCAGAGATAGACCTTCTTGAAGAATGCTAGCATCTGCAGGGAAGTTTATGATAATCCCCAGCTTGCAATCATCTGCAAACTTAGTCAACCATAAACTTTCAGCATTTGCTTCCATTTCAGAGAAATAGATGCCATAAAGGAGCAGGCCCAGTACTGAGCCCTGGGGGACTCCGCTAGTGACTGGCCTCATGGTGGAGATGGCCTCACCTATTTTGACCTCCTGTGTCCTATCTGTGAGCCAGTTGGATATCCAGTGGGTGATAAAAGGGTTTATACCTAAATTAGTGAGTTTGTCTATAATGTCTGAGTGGGGTATTGTATCAAATGCCTTGGCTAGTTTGAGGTAAGCTGTGTCACCCTCTCAAAAAAGTCCACCAGTTTTAATAGGCATGTATTTCCTTTAACAAAGCTGAACTGTGATGGGTCCAGCATTTGCAGGTTACCTGTGTTCTCATTTATCATGTCCATGATGATTCTTTCCATGACCTTACATATGAGGCTAGTAAGACTTATGGGCCTGTAGTTACCCAGATTAGTGGTTGGACCTCCTTTGTGCAGGGGAAGGACTGTAACCATCTTCCATTCCTTGAGCACAAAATATGATTGAAGGCTTCAGCTGAGAAGTGATTCAAGTGGATCAGAGAGGTCATGTTTCATGCTATTTATTAAACATCCTGGGATGTTAATGGGGCCCATCAATGAAGTGTTTTTGGCTTTGGAAAGTACACTGATGACATGTTCCATAGTAATAGTTGGGGGGGATTGTGGTATGTGGTGTTTTCTTTGGATTATTTGGGAGGAGTTGGGGAGAAATTTGAACTGTACCTGTCAGCCAAAAGGTTGGCAATAGCCTCTGGTTTAGTGTGGGTGATGCCATATACAATAATTTCAGTGCATTGTTGTGTATTTCTTCTGAGGTTATGGACATACAGTAGTTGTAGAAAGTGTTGTGGTTGTCCTTTGCCTGAGAAGCTATTTTTTCTTCAAATTTAGCCTTTGAAGTATTAATTAACCTTCTTAGCTGCCTGTTTAGATTATTCAAGGGGCTTTTAGTATGTGTGACTTTGTTCCTCCTATGCTTGGCCAAGATTTTGTTGTATAAACAATTGATACAGTGATTCTACCAGGGTGGCTTGTCTTTTGAGTTTGTCTTATTTAATACAAGTTGGCACAACTCACTCTATACAGCTATCAATATGGCTGTACAGAAATTTTGTAAATAGCTCAGTATATGCTATGGTGTTTACTAGATTTGGAGGTGCTTGGAATTTAGTCAAGGTGTTGCTTAGTAGAGAGAGAGAGAAGTTAGCCTTAGAATAGCTCCTCTCTCTATTATATGCTTCTCCCATCTTAATTAACCTCCTTGCCACCCTAAAATCTAAACTAGAACAGTGTTACAACAAGGTAGCTAGATTTGTAGTACATCACTGTTCTGCATTAAAAACTCTAAACTGGCCAGAATTTTCCCAACAACTAAATTTTCCCATCGCCTTTTCACAAACAAAATTATATTTATTCCCACTTCCTATCCATGTAAAAGTACAGTTCTCCAACATTAACTCCCATCACCTTCCATCTCCTGACAAAAATCTGCTTGATATCTATAACCCTTAAAAAAATTGAGGTCACAGTCTATACTTACACTGTGCAGCAAAGGTCTGGAATACATGACATTCATTTATTTAATATGCAACTAAAGGAATTCCTCTTTGACATCCTGTCTCTACTTTTCCTTGTTTTTATTTTTTTTTACCTTATTTCCTTTACTTTTAATCTTGCTTTTACTTATTATTTCTCCTTCCACACATATCTTCCCCATTTATTACCTCTAACAATCACTCTCCCCTCTCTTCCTTGTCACTCTGACATTTACTTTATGAACACTTAACGGGTCAACACATTTCAGTGCTGCATGATCTTGTATTTATGTTGTTTTAATAGCGGTGTATGTGTATTATAATACATGTCATATATGTAGTAATATTTATATTAATCTATTATATCAATTTTCACCTAAGTAGATGTATTTTCTTTTCCTTTATTTATGAAGCTTTTTTCAGCCTGAGCCTCAGCTGAAAACACATAAAGTAATCCAGTCAGACTTTACCAGTTAAATGGCAAAAAATAAATAAATAATGTTATGATGCAAATAGCTGAAGGAATCACAAAACTGTAGAACTGTTGCCTCACGTATAAGATTTTAATGACAGTTATTCAAGTTTGGATGAACGTAATGCACAGAAAATTAGTTGAAGATTAAATTTTATTGAACAAAGGAAAGATGTGAATCAAATCCTGCTGATATCAAAATAAGAGGTAGATCCTATAATAAAGAAGAAAGCTTAGTGAAACTGACATTGCTATAATTTAATAGCATAAGACAAATACTGTTCAAGAGAAACAAAGACTCATACAACGGAGATGCATCTTGGACAAATATATGAAAAAGGGAATTCAAAAATTCTTATGTAATAACTTATGGCTGACTGGGTAGTTAGGGAGGAAGATTCTGTCTGGCAATAAATGTAGTACTATGCGAAGTAAAAATGGAAAATGAAGCTAGATGGAGAAGTATAAATAAAAATAGTATGTGGATGTCGGGGTACTGATAGAGCATGTGTAAAGGTATTAACCTAAAGGGGAGAATTTGAACTGAAAAGAGAAGTGTAATACTGAGGCAGAAAGTAAGGACTGAGGAGATTATTCTAATGAAAAATCTGTAACAGTATTATGAATTTCATTTCTAATTCAACAACAGATAGCTAATGAAAGGAAACAGAAGTTAGAAAAATGGAAATAAATTATTTATGAAAAATGTTTAAGATGTAATTTATGAAGAAAGTGATTATGTACTTACGTATGATAGAAATTATAAAGTTACAGGATATTCTTTCTAGGGGAGGTGAAGTCTGAATTGTTGGAATTTATATCTTAGGTTTTTGATAGTCTTACTTTAAGCTACTGAAGAGTGGCATAGTTTGTAATCGAGAAGAAAAGAGGGAAATGAAGTTCATAAACATTAGTTTTTTTCAATTCTTTAAATGTGTATTATATTTTATACACAGTGAAATATAATTGTAAAATCAAGGCAAGTAGAGTATTTTTGGAAAATATAACAAATGCTTTTAATGTTTGTTCATATACTAGCAAAATGTTGGATTTGTAAAGAATGTGTAAATGCACAAAGCACCATGATTAGGCTTCAAAAGCAAATAAAAGACGGGCTTGCTAAGCACCTCGCTGATGACGGAACTGTGCTTAACAAGCTTTTGTTAAGCCGCCCTAATGACTGTTAAGCTCTGTTCTTGCTTTAAAGCATTACTAGTGACCAGTGGCTGACAAAGGAGAGTATCAGAAAGCTATTAAACACTTTATTTAGCCTATCACAGAAAGGAAAGGCTGAATGAAGTGTTTAATGGTGTTTCAAGCTGTTTCCACATCCTATAACCCTTCAGTAGTGGCTCTTGTGTATGTACCAGTTGTTAGTGTGGTAAGTGTGGAACAACTTTCAAAACTGAAAAACACTTAATGCTCCTACACCTTTTTTCTCTAACTTTCGCAACACATGGCAGGAAGTAAGACTTTGTGTACTACAAGATTTATGGTCGGGTCTCTATCATCATAACTCAGCTTATTATGTGTTTTAAACATGGATGTCAAGCTTTATCTCTTAAGATTCACTCTCAAGGTGAATTACATGATATCATTGCCTTGAACACATAACAATCTGATTATGACTGGAGACTCACTCATAAACCCCTATACTGTATAGGAGTACAATAGCAAAATTATTAGTCAGAAGATAAAGATACAGAAAAATTAAAAGGAAAGGCTAGTCTGGTATGAGTTAATAACAGGAAAAGACTATTATGTGGCTAGATGAAAGGGTTTAAATACAGAAGTAAGAGATACTTTAAAAAGGGGTATAAAACACTTCAAATTAATTGGTCTGGCAATATTTTTGAGAGGGTATCACTTAAAATATCTGTAAAGTAAGAAATGAAACATAAGGCATTTCAAGAAAGAGTATGTACTGTAAAGGGATATAATATGGAAGATGTAATAGAACTTTCTTAATGTAAGACTGGGCAATTTTTAGACCTCCTGTTATGCTGCATTAATGTCTTTACTGAAACATGAATCCAAGCATTTGTTGTAGAGATAGCATTCATAGCCTTTCTGATCATCTTACTACCAAATGTGAATGTGCTTCCCATTCAACCGCTGACACTGTGTACATTAACAATTCTAAGTAAATTGAATTTCCTTGATGCTTTATGTTGTTATGTTATGTTATGTATTCTTATTTATATTTTGATAAACAAATTGTCCAGCTGAGTTGGGGCCTGGAACAATTCCCCACTAACATTTTTGGACATCTTTTACATAAATCATTAGCAAGATGAGATATATTATTACTAAGGTCCAGCTGATTTAAGACACTGAGATCAACAAAATGACAAAACATTCATATCAGTGTTTGAAGTAAAATGCAAAAGAGTAACAAAAGCATCAGTGCCAGAATATTATTTAACTCTGTAAAAATATCGTATGTGCTATCACAACATAATTCCATTGTGTCCCTAATGAAATCTGGGTAAAAAAAAAAATAAACTAAAATAGAAAATGTGCAGAAAGTGTGGTATAAAGTCACTATCTTAGGGAAAAAGTACCAAATGTCATTTATAGTACAAAAGGCTGTGTGTGCGTGTGTGCATGTGTGTTCATGTCTGTGTATCTGAAGTTCCTATACAAGTGTGTGTGTGTGTGTGTGTGTGTGTGTGTGTGTGTGTGTGTGTGTGTGTCACATGCACACACAGAGTACAGAAGATCACACAGTGATGTATAATTTCTAAGGAATGATGGGATTAAATCCATTCACACTTAAAATATGCAGTAGTATATATTCTTCTCATACCTTCCTATCAGATCTGTCTTCCTTGTTATGCTTTTCAGACTGTTATCGTATTTTTCTGATCTTGGTCTTTATCTTTCAGTTTATAGGACACATGAATGTATAAAGAAAGAACAAGTTTAGAAGACAATGCATTTTTTAGTTCCAATGAGAAATATGATGTTTAAAACTCTAGGCTCTAGGCATCTAAGATGCTTTCCACAGAATGAATGAAAACACACACGTGCTCTGACCTCATTTGTTTTAAATTGACCACTTATAATAAACTCAATGAAAATATGTGGCTATAAATTATTCCTGGTGTATACATAGTAATCAACCTCTATTTGTAGACTCATGTTTTTTTGTTGTTGTTTAATATGCATGGTATATTAGAATTAATGCTTTCATGGTACTGTGGTCATAAAGAAACAATGCTTCATCTTTAGTCATTCACGTATCTTGTTGCCGTATCAGCTTTTTGTCCTCTTTTTCTGGAAAACACTTCTCATCTGCAGTACTATCTGTGGGAATCTGCAGAGAAGCAAAAATTACAAATGAGAAATGTGATGACAGATCACCATCTACTGGCCAGAGACAATAATGTTTACATAAAACACCTTCAGTGTCTCCTTGCAATTTTTGCTGAGTTTTTCAATACATCATACATAAAATGTTGTTAATAGCATTAAAATGATTTACATAATACAAGTTTCAGTAGCATTTATGAACAAGAACATAACATATAAAACTCAAAAAATGAAAATACTATGTGCCCCATGTTCCATCCCAAGTAAACACAATTCACAGTTAAAATTTATCTTCTTACAACAAACTTGAGAATGTTTTCATAGTAATGGTCAGAAAATTATCTCATAGAAATAATACAGAACTGTACATCTGTTTCAGCTTTAAATGGTAACAGTTCATGATTAGCATACAAGGCACAGGGTAATCTAAAGGATTTAAAGTGATTGTGCGTATAGAAATATTCGGTTCAGCATTTCTAATAACTGCATAACTTTCAAAACCTATTTTTCTCTTCCTTTATCACTTTCTTTTAGTATTCCACTGGAAATAAAATGAATGAAATAATCAGAAAATGAAAAACAAAAATTATCTTTTGATAGATGGTCATACAGAATGCTTTATATATGTTGATAGCATCTGAGATGACAAAAACTGTAAGCATATATGCATCAATATATTTATGCTGTCTGCATGTTGCTGCTGACCACTGAATGCCCCCCCTTCCTTTTCAGATAGATAATCAACTATAAAACACAAGCCAGGTACCTGACACCAGGAGGTCAAATAATACACAAAATACTCTGTGGTATTCGGAATGAACAGCTCTTTAATCATATAAATGCACCAAACTATCAAGAGTTTTCATCCTGTATGGACTTCATTAGATGTTACAAGGATAAACAGCTGTAACTTCCCACATCCCCAGCCCCCACAATTTTAATTAGATAATTGGATAATACACAATTAAATAATACACGTGAATGCAAAACCATTAATTCAGACCCATAAATTCAAATATAAATAAAAATTATAAATTATAAAAACATACATCATAAGAACAAACATCATAAGAACAGGGGTGTTGATGATGATGGAGGATATACAGGTGGGGGAAAATTGTAGTGGAAGGAGAAGGACCACGGCATACTTTAAGGGACTTTAGTATTTATAATTATAGTGCTGTGGATATTTCCCCAGAACCTTTTCAATTATTTTCTAAGGGATTTAAGTATATTCCTGGTTGTAAAATTGTATAGCGGATGTATTGATTGATTTGAAAATGTTTTTTGAGGGAAAAGAACCTGGAGATTTTATTTCAGGGCCAAAATGGGAGGGACACTACCCAGGAAGTTAAAAAGGCTAGTACCATTAACCCACCCCATGCACCCCCAACTGAGGAACTTTGAGGTGCAAGTGGAAAAAGATATTAGGGAAAGCATTAATTCTAAAGGATTTAAATACAATCTTAGTAAAGAGGAAAACACACTAATTAAATCCTTAAGGGAGAATGAGTATGTCAGGATTATGCAGCCTGATTTGGGGGGGGGGTGTCTAATGGATAGTATTTCATATACTAGCAAAATGTTGGATTTGTTGAATGATCCCTCTAGATACATTCGGGTATCCAGGAACAAAATTAATCTAGCATATAAAAAGAATGATTTTATCCTTAAAGATATGTTTGAAGATGAGCTAATTAATATGGATACCTTTAGGTATTTAACCATGGATAGGACAAAAATTCCTTCTATTTTTGGAATTCCCAAGGTCCATAAAAATCTTGACAACCCCCCCCCCCCCCCATGAGACCCATAGTGGCAGCCAATGGCGGCAAAACCTACCACTTCGCCAAATACTTGGATCTTAAGTTAAAGAACAGTTTGACTACAGCTGGGGGGATTCTGAAGGATTCTTGGGACTGCCTGGGAAGTGTGAAAAAGGATTTGTATACAGATTCCCTTATTTTTGTGACTTTGGCTAGCCACAATTTATTTAATGTAATCCTACATAAAACAGGAATGGAGTGGTTTGAAGAGGCCCTTCATAGCTATGGGAAACTTGACCAAAAAGATTTTTTAGTATGTATAGAACTGATGGATTTGATTTTAGGGCATGATTTCCTGTTTTTTGAAGGAGATTTTTTTAAGCAGATCCAGGGGGTAGCCATAGGTGCATGTTGTGCCCCACTTATGCAAATATCGTATTAATGTTTAGGAGAAATGTGTTTTTCCCTCTGAGTATGCCACATACTGGAACTATTATAAATGGTACCGTGACAATATTTGTATATTTTGGACAGGAACAGAGGCCAAGCTTATGGAGTTTATTCAATACCTTAACCATACGATGCAGTTTTTAAGATTTACACATCACATTTCTTATCAGGAGATGAATTATTTGGATGTGACTTTGAAAAAAGTGGAAGAGGAAAAGAGTTTTGAATCAGTGGTATATAGGAAGGGTACCTTTTCTAATTCCTCCCTGTATTTCACCAGCTCACACCCATTTAAGCAGAAAAGAAGTATTCTCAAGGGTCAGTTCATCTGTAGTTCTAGGATGACTTCAAAGGATTCGGACTACAAGTTGGAAAGTATAAAATTGAGGGATATGTGCCTTGGGAGGAAGTACCCCATATATTTAGTTCTGGAGGTAATGGCAGAGATGAAAGAAGGAAGAACTGGGAGGTTTGGACCTATTTTGGGGTGTGGTGGGGATGCCATTTTAGATGGTAATAATAACATGAACAACAGAGTGGGCCAATCACCCATGGGGAATTTTGTCATGCATTATAGTGTTGATACTCCCAATATTCCGGACATCATAATAAAACATTGGGACAAATTCAGCTGCTATTCAGAATTGGATGTCCTATGTAAGACCCCATTACGGTTGGCCTACAAAAAGGGTAGAAATTTAAAGGACCTTTTGGAAAGAAATAAGAAAACTTCTAATCAAAGGAGACTAGGTATCTACAAATGTGGTTCCTGCACACAGTGTCCATATATAGAAAATCAGGAAAGTGTGCATATTATGGATAGGGATAGAGCCATTAAGGCTGACACCTTTTCAAATTGTTGTAGTGAAGCGGTAGTATACCTTGCTACCTGTAAACATTATGGAGCATTTTATGTTGGAAAGACCACCCATAGGCTAAAGAGAAGAATTTATGAACATCTGAATGCAATACGGACTAAGGACCATAACAATGCTTTATATAAACACTCTCAAGTGTGTACCAATGCGAAGTGGGTTTTTTTTGTGTTGGAGAAGGTGGAACAGGACCCTAGGGGAGGGCCTTGGGAGATGAAGATCGAGGTCAGGGAACTTTTTTGGCAATTGGTTTTAGAGGCCAACAAATCCCCTGGGTTAAATGAACATTTATCTATTGCCCCTGTACTTAGAATGAGAGCTGCAAAATTATATCTGCTATTGAGATCTTTGGCCACAGGTTGGTAGTGTTGTACTGTATTTTGGTTGATTTGCATAGACTTCATTTAGGTAATAAGCTTGATTTTAAATTCTAGACATCCGCGGTGGTGCAGCGGTAGCGTTGTTGCCTCACAGCAAGGGGTTCTCCCATTTCGATTCTCAGCTGGAGTGCGGGGAGTGCCTTCTGTGTGGAGTCTGCATGTCCTCCCCGCGGTTGGGTGGATGTTCGAAAGACATGTGTAAATGGGCATGCCTTCATTGAAGGTTGAATGTCGAGCTGGCACCTCGGCATTCGTCAAAATCTACTGCCAATCATTAGCGGACCACAGTTCCACTGTGGTTACCCTTAACTGGGAAAAGCCAAAAGACAACAACAACAAAATTCAATACCCAACATTTTGGAAAGTATTTTAAAAGTAATGTTTTAGGTTTTAGCTTAACCTGTTCTTATATTTGTTCTTATGATGTATGTTTTTATAATTTATAATTTTTATTTATATTTGACTTTATGGGTCTGAATTAATGGTTTTGTATTCACTTGTATTATTTAATTGTGTATTATTCAATTATCTAATTAAAATTGTGGGGGCTGGAGATATATAGGAAGTTACAGTTGTTTATCCTTGTAACATCTGATGAGGTCCATACAGGGCAAAAATGCTTGCTAGTTTGGTGCGTTTATGTGATTAAAGAGCTGTTCATTCCAAATACCGCAGAGTATTTTGTGTATTATTTGACCTCCTGATGTCGGGTGCCTGGCTTGTGTTTTGTAGTTGGTTCCTGGTTTTCTTGGGCACCTTTACCTCCTTGTTTTTTGTGTTTTAGATAATCGCAATTTTTTCGGTATAGACACTCTTTGTTTTGTTGACCTTGTACTCTAATTATTTACCTTTAAAAGTGTTTAAATATGATTATCCACAAATACCTCACATTTCAACCTAAAATAAATACACAACTTTCTGATTAAGCACTAATAAAACTTGTTAAGTCATGTTCACTATACCTACTGTCATTGTTTAACTCTACAAACCACCTTTTCCTTAACATCTTCTCTTTAAATTGGAAATTAACCTTGCATGTGCATTTATTGTACTAGCACATTTGATGATGCAAACTGTTAAAAGACTCATTCTGTGAGCTATAAAGTGAATAAGTGGAACATCTGGTTGAATATAGTACTGCTACACATGTTACATTAATACATATTTTGCATGTTACACTTCAGTCTGTTTTTAATCAGTGATGCTTTCTGCAAAGGTGCATTTTCTGCACACACATTATTTTCTTGGAAGGAATATCATGTTGCACCTAATCTATTGTTTAATGGAGTAGGGATATTATTTGCATGCACTAAAGGTGGATGTATCACTGCAGTGTATTCCATTACTTCAACTTGCACCAGCTATTGTGTTCATTATAACTAATGTGGTGATACAGTCCTGAAGTACAGTGATTTCTGAGTTAATATACATAAGTAACAGGGGAGTGGAGGATGTCAGGACTTGGAGGCAGCCTTAATAATAGTACAGTGAGTCTCCAGATTTGCAGTATGTGATGTACAGTCCCTGCATTCATTGTGATAAGTAATGTGGTGATAGAGGTTGCTGCTGAAATTCCAAGGACTGGAATAGTGTTCCTCAGAAGAGCAGGACTATGGGTGAATAATAGAAGTATATAAGAAGTCTAAGTTTGCAGTACCCCAGAGGATTCCCCCTATTCCGAGGTACAGTATTCTCAGAGTTAGTATACATAAGCAATAGGAGAATGGAGGATTAGAGGAAGCAGCTTTAATAACAACACTGCAAGCCTCCACATCCACTGCACTTAGTGTACAACTGCAATTTATTTTCCAAAGTTGTGGGGCTTGTAGTTATGGGATGTACTCTGCTGATATTAGCTGTGGTGGAGGGGTAGTAGCACCATGTATGAATGAGTAAGGGTCTAGCCAGCACCATGTATGAATGAGTAATAGTCTAACCAGCACCATGTATAAATGAGTAATGGTCTAACCAGCACCACGTATGAATGAGTAAGGGTCTAGCCAGCACCATGTATAAATGAGTAATGGTCTAACCAGCACCATGACTGAATGAGTAAGGGTCTAGCCAGCACCATGTATGAATGAGTAAGGGTCTAGCAAGCACCATGTATGAATGAGTAATGGTCTAGCAAGCACCATGTATGAATGAGTAAGGGTCTAGCCAGCACCATGTATGAATGAGTAATAGTCTAACCAGCACCATGTATAAATGAGTAAGGGTCTAACCAGCACCATGTATGAATGAGTAATGGTCTAACTAGCACCATGTATAAATGAGTAATGGTCTAACCAGCACCATTTATGGAAGAGTAAGGGTCTAGCCAGCACCATGTATGAATGAGTAAGGGTCTAACCAGCACCATGTATAAATGAGTAATGGTCTAACTAGCACCATGTATGAATGAGTAATGGTCTAACCAGCACCATTTATGGAAGAGTAAGGGTCTAGCCAGCACCATGTATGAATGAGTAAATGTCTAGCCAGCACCATGCATGAATGAGTAAATGTCTAGCCAGCACCATGTATGAATGAGAATGAGTGAGGGTCTAGCCAGCACCATGTATGAATGAGAATAAGTGAGGGTCTAGCCAGCACCATGTATGAATGAGAATGAGTGAGGGTCTAGCCAGCACCATTTATGAATGAGTAAGGGTCTAACCAGCACGAATGAGAATGAGTGAGGGTCTAGCCAGCACCATGTATGAATGAGTGAGGGTCTAGCCAGCACCGTGTATGAATGAGAATGAGTGAGGGTCTATCCAGCACCATGTATGAATGAGAATGAGTGAGGGTCTAGCCAGCACCATGTATGAATGAGAATGAGTGAGGGTCTATCCAGCACCATGTATGACTGAGTAAGGGTTTAAAACTCCAGCACCATGTATGAGTGAGTAAGGGTCTAACTCTTCACAAACATAAGTGTTATTTTTATATGGATATTTAATTTATCATATTGGGTGCAGTGTGCTGGAATCTCAGTTGGATTGTGCTCACAGATTTTATTTCTTTTTTTTTTCCTTATTTTGGTTATTTGGCCTAGACTCGATTAACTCCTCTGCTTTCATCATCCTCAGCGTCTCACAAATCTTTCTTGTTTACCTTCATATTATTCTTTTTGCATCTTTTCCCTTGGTCTTTTTTCCTTATTTCATTTGTTTCAACAGGTTCTTTCTAAAAATAACACTGCTGGTCACTTCACTTATGAACCTCCAGTGTTTAACTGAAGAATAGCCCAAGCTGAGGAGATAAACTGGTTGGGGTTCAACCTGCTGAATGTAATTAAAAGCGAGTCTATTTTTTTAATTTTTTGCAGGGGCAAGCCAACTGGCATCATCCATGAGAGAGGGCAAGCCCCTCCCATACCCTTTGAACTTTTATATACAAATTCTACAGTCATGCAAACACAAAAAGGGAGAAATCTTCCAAAGCAAAGGATTCACTGGTGTCTCACACTTCCAACCACCCTGCATTGATTTTATATATAAAACAGTGACCAACTATTTCAACATCTAGAAGATTAACTGAGCAAGGAGAGTTTTTATCAAGATGGGACTCAAGGAAATGTAGAGAAGCCCCAATGGCCTTTTATTATAACCATCCCTCATGAAGTCCATGCTTTGTTTCCTTTAGCTTCCATAACCTCCAGATGTTCTGCTTAGTTTCCTATAAATATCCTTTAAGAACTGAAATATCTTCAGCGTCTCTCCCCACCCCCATGTCTTTCTCTCCATTCCATCATATTATTCAACTTTTGGATCTCCTTTTTTTTGCAGTCTCCTTCCATCAGAACTTCCCCCAGTAAAAAACAAGGGACCTTTCCATAATTTTTGTTTCCCATTTTAAAGCATATGATCCTTGCTTACACCTTCCTAAATGACCTATAATTTTCCAGTACACAAAATGAGGACATGTGGATCATTAGATACCCTTCCACTATCATCATACGTGTTCCAGTGCATATTTTCACTTTACTCCTCCTACTCCTCCTCTTTATCATCATCAAGACCCTTTTTCTCATTTTCTACATGAGATCAGAGTGTTGTGTCAACTCTCACCATCTCTCTGTCGAGTCATTGCCACTCTCCTACTTTCTGAACAGTCATGCCTGACTGTCACAGGTCTTCTCTCACACAGTCCATCTATCTCTTTGCTGGACCAACTTCTTTTCTCTTGCTTTATTCCTGTCTGTCGCAAATCTTCTTTGCCATATTGTCTTCTTTTCTGCACATTTGCCCAACCACTGTAATCTGTTCCTTTTGACTTTCTCTGCAATTGGAGCTACTTTGGCTTCTGCACGTATGTCATTATTTCTTCATCTGCTCCACAGTCTACATCCTACCACTCATCTCAGACACTTCATCTTCATCCCTTCTAGCCTCCATAACTGCTCTGCCTTTACTGTCCAGGTTTCTCTACCACACAGTAGTACAGGTGACACCACTGTATGTGCACCTTACTTTTCAACTTCATTGGCATTCGTCTGTCATACACTACTCTTGATGCTATGTGCCAATTAGCTGCAGTCCCTCTTGTTCTAGCTTTGACTTCCCTGCTCCCCAATCAACCCTTCTAGATACCTGAAGCTGTTAATCCCTTCCACTATTGTCCCTTCTATCTCAATTCTCAGTTTCTTCTGATTTCCCTCATTTTCTGCCACAACAATCATTCTATCTGTACTTGCTTTCATCTCATGCGCCTTCTCCAGTTTTGCATTCCATTCACCTATCATTTGCAGAAGTTCTTGCTCAGAGTTTGCCTGTAATGCCACATTGTCTGCAAATATAAACTTAGTTGATCTGCCGCCTCCAACCTGTTTGCTAATGCAGTCCATCACCAGTATAAACAGCAGTGGGCTCAGAGCTAAATCTTCATGCACACCAACTCCAAGGGGTAACCCCTCTGAGAGTCCAAACACTGTTCATTCTTGAGTCATTGGGTCATTGTACATAGTGTGCACTAATTCTACCAATGTTTCTTGGACTTCATACCACAGCAGGACTGCCCAAATCAGCTTATTTGGGACCCTATCATATGCTTTCTCTAAGTCTGTGGATGCTCAGTTAGACTCTTTCCTCATCTCTAGCTTCTTAACTATCTATCTCAATGCAAACATTGGGACATTTGAGCTGCATCCTGATGTGTATACGTTTATTAGTCACCCGTTCCAGTACTTTCATGCAGTGTGACACACAGCTGTGGATGCCTCCTCTGTTTTTAATCAGTGGCACCAGTATGCTTATTCTCCAGCCATCTGTAATATGCTTTTATCTCCATACTGCTATGGGTACCCTCAGGAGCAATTTCTCCCCATCTCACCCAACATATTGATCATATCTGTTGCACCCTCATCAGAGTCTGTTGCTTTCCCTGACTTAATTTTCCTTAATGCTGCCCTTACCCCTTCTAGGATGGGCTGCTCTTCATCTTTCATTATCTGCTGCATCGGGGCAGCACAGCTTATGTGGGGTTTTCTTCATTCAGAAGCTGCTGGAAGTGTTCCTTCCATCTGCCTTTGATGTTCTCTGGAATGGTGAGTAGGTTGTTGCTGGTATCCCTTATGAAGGGTGACTGACTAGCTTCTTTAGTTTTCTGTCTGCAATGCAAGAGTTTATTAGTGCCATCTACTGTGTCACTTTTCAGAAGCTGGTAAACTGATTCTGAAGCTTTATTTTTTGATATGGCAATTCTTCTCTTAGCCTCTTTGTTAGCCATCCAGTATTCCTTCTTAGCTTGATCTGTCTTTTCTATCTCACATTTTCCCTGCACTCCTCCTTTCTTTTGATGACTTCCTGGACTTCTACATTCCCCACCAGCTTTCCTTATGTACCTTGCTTCCATACTTATCTCAGCCACATTTCTGTTCTATCCTCCTTATGTATGCTGTTTTGAGGTGCTGACATTCTTCTTCAGCTCCACCTATTTGCTTTTCTTCCTGAGGTGATAAAGCCCTGCGTACTTCAACTCTTCTGTTGTCTCTCCAGTCAATTTCCATGTCTTCAGCCTAATCTCAATTGACCTTAGAGCCTTCTTTGACCATTGTTTGTAGCTAAATGTGCCAACCAGTGGTTTATGCTGTGGTTTAACAGTTTCACTGGGAATGACTTTGTAATCATTGACTCTACCCCAGTACCCTCCTTTAACTAGTAGGAAGTCTGATTTGAATGTTGGCCACTTTTGTATGTAATCTTGTGACTGTGTCTCTTGCTGAACCATGTGGTGGCCACAATCAAGCATTTACACGATGCGCTATACACATTACTGGGATTTTATCTTCCCACAGGTATATTTGTAGGATGGTGACATCATCAGACTTGACAAAGATGAGTATACCACTTTTAAGGGGTGTGAGTAGTCTCCAAAAAGGTTGCTCCTTCCCAGGGAAACACACACATGCAGTAGGCAAGTAGCCACTTCCTTTCCCACTGACATTTAATTCCAGGTGCACCCAAATTGTAATTGTCAAGCTGGAAAAGGAGGTGGCCCTCTTACAATTAATAATTGAGTAATATGCTTGTATGTCGAGCATATACCTCTATCCCCATGCCTTCAGTGAAGAAATTAGACACTGTTATTTGTGCTAGCATGTCCAGCTGAGTTTTGGTACATAAATTCAGATTAACCTGTGCATTATATGCCAGAATGACTAGCTATGATATTGTAAATAAGTTCTTATATGTTGATTTATAATCTGTTTGTGCAGAATGCTTTAAGGACCTGAACAGTGTCCTTTTGCATTTCTAACTGTGCATATTTATGAAGAGAGATTCTAAAGGCAAACTGTCACGGATTCAGTTGATCAGCAGATGATATCATTGGAATGTTGACAGTTGCTATGTATTACTGTCAGAAGCTGAAAGACAGGAAGGAACTTCTAAAGAAGAGCTGTTGTTTGATTTTCAAAATATGAAATGAAAATTAGAACTGAACAGTTGACAGGCTAGTCTATAAAAGAGCCTGCTGGACAGTTAGTGGTCAGTTGCCATAAGTCAGTTACAATAGTCAATTACAGCAGTAAGAGTTACAGATGTACTGTGCAGTGGATACCCAAAAGGGACTCAACAGGAACTGTAAGCCTGCCTTTACTCTGTTGTAGTAACTTTATTTATATCAGGGACAGTGTTCTTTAGTCAGATAGGAAAATTATAACTAATCAGTTAGATCAGTTAGAGGGTTTTCTAAATGCTGAATTTCTATCCATCAGTATTGATTTCATTTACCTGGTGATTGAACACTGTTTGTTTATTGGAAATTACTGTTTTATATTTTTTAATCATTTTGCTCAATATTAAATATTTTATTAACTTACATTGTGGCTAGTCAATCAATGTTTTGCTTTAGTGATTTGAGAGTACTTATACTTGCTTAGATAATTCTAAGGGCCACTCCAAAAGCCTGGCTGCTTAGGTCATTTGCTACTATTTGTTTTAATATTTAATTTTCATAATTGGACACCCCTTTAGAAGGGCATGAAGACATTCTGATTGGTGGCAGCATTACCATATTATTTTGGGAAAGGGGCACAGCTGGAAATCTGTTTCAGGCTTTCCCAGAAGTGTTTTGATGTGTGTGATTTAATTTACTTAAGTGTGAGTGTATCAGAGGTCTTAAACTAAGACACATTGCTCTGAAGTGTGTAATAAGAAGTTACATAAAGGATGGATTGAAGTATACAGTCCAGTCCCAGGCTAAAGAACATGTTTCTGTTGTGCCCTTAGGGGAAATTTGTGAAATATTACTCCTGTTTAAGTGACAGTCTCACATTGGAGTCGGTAGTGAGGATTGAAACTCCTTAGTTACTGACCTGGGATAGTAAGGGACGTCACGTTATTTAGTTAGTTAGTTAGTTAGTTAGTTAGTTAGTTAGTTAGTTAGTTAGTTAGTTAGTTAGTTTCCATTTGATTATCAGGTTAAGTGTCCAACTGGGTTGGAAGCCCATTTTCAGCAGAGACCCAGGGAGAAAAGCTTCATATAAAAGCAAACAAATTACAGTAAAAGATAAATTTATGAAAAACAAAAAGTAGTAAAAATAGAAAACTAATAGTACAAGGAATAAGATGGTGATAGCAAGACATCTGTCAAAGATTTGTTATTCAATATAGGATTGATATAGGATATAGGCCATTTGGTGGCAGTTCAGTGGGGATATTATCTGGACGTCACACCTTCAACCAAGATTTTTTCATAATTCATCTATGTTGTTTCCCCTCTTCACAACTGTTCACTATATTTTCTCAGTTGTCCTCATCCTCTCTTACTTCATCACCCAAAAAAGTATATTGCAAGGTGCATTATCCTGGTAGTTGCATTTATCCTTACTTTTTCCATTTCTGAGAGGCCTCTGTTTTTTTTTCTTTTTTTTTGGTCTTGTGATTAATCTGTAGACATACTCTTTAATGAATTAATTTAAGCACTTCATACCATCCTCTGCCTTTGGCATCAAGATGATCAAATTATCTGCATATTCTATAACTCTGTACTTTTATTTATTTATTTTACATTTCTTGACCGGGATAGTCCGATGAATACATCTCCATTTTCAACGGAGGCCCAGAGAGAAAAGCTCCAACGTAGAAACAAAATACATTCCAGTGCCACTCCTGTCACCTTCCAGTCCCCTTTCCCACACACATAGTTTCTAATGCGGATCCAATGCTAAGGTAAGCCACAGGTAACAAGAGACTATCCTTATCCCATTCCTAAAACAACCACATAACTCAGAGGGAAAATAAGAGTTAAAAGGCAGTACTAGAAGCGCAAGTCAAACAATGGACACAGATAACAGTTTAGACAGGGAATGTAGTAAGAAGTAAGAGCAGGCAAGGAATCAGTCTGTATGAATCAGTCAATGTAGAGTGTATCCAATTAGCTAAAATTCCAAAGAGCTAAAATAGAAATGGTAAAAAATGAAGAGATAAATGGGTTGGATAAGAGGTGAGAGACTGAGATAGGTTGTACAAGGTGACTTAGGCACCTGTGTAGCACACGTGGTTACAAATCCTGCAAAGAAACACATTTGTTGATCTCATGGCTTTGCAACTGCAACAGTCCAGTTTAATAATAGGAGCCCTCTCATCTCTCACTCTTATCTCCTATTTTCTGCACTTATCATTCACACCTTCATCCCATCCTTCTTCTCTCCTCACATCTCTTTTAATTACACCAACCTGTACCTTACCCTTGCTTTACTTATTGACACTTGCTAATATATAACAACTACTTCCTTTGAAATGAATATCTAGAATTGTTTGCTGCTATTATATCATTTTATGTCATATGTTAAATAATGCTACTAGACATTAATGTGCTGTACTGTGTGAATTCACATTGAAGACTATTATTGTGTCTGTGAATACTATTTGTGCAGCTTTTCTCCCCAGGTCTCCACTGAAAAATGACTCATGTCCTGTCTGACTTTCCCGGTAACCAAATGTAAAATAAATAAATAAATAAAAGACTGCAATACTAAAAGATGAGGTAGGTCAGTTGAAGAAGTTGCCTGAGGAATTCAGAACCTGTGTCACTTGGTTGTAAGCATGCAGACGGAGAGATAATAGCACTTGTGCAGAAGTAATGTGTGAAGGCTGGTAAGAGTAAAGAGATACCAAACAGGAGAGGAAGTAAAGAAAAGTAAGAACAGATATGGTTGTGAATACAGGAAGAATTGAAGACTGAAGCTCGAAGTGGTTGAGAAGACAGGCAGAGCAGGCCAGGAGACAACAAATGTGGAATAGAAAAGCAGCAGTGATATATATGACAAAGGGGAATACAGACGATGAGGCTTGCAGAGAAGAGGAGAATTAGGTGGTACCAGATAATGGAAGAAGAAAGACTGGAGAAAGCATTGAGGCTGGAAGTAGTGCTAGATTTATAGATAGCTCAAAATGGAGGAGTATAGGTGGAAAATAAAAGAGTATCAGAAGTCGCAGCAACAGGAGGAAACCCAGAGGAGAAGCTGGTAGGAGAGCTACAGCTTCCTAAAGCAGCTATGGAGGACTGCAGTAGAAATGTCAGGTGGGAAAGGAGTGGAGGTGTCTTAATGACTGGAGCATGATAATAAAGAATGTAAGGTGAGCACACAAGTCACATGAAGTGGATAACTGGCTTTAAGAATTCTCCTAAGTCTGAAATTAAACAGGACAAGCCAAGAATTAAAAAAAAGTTTCTCATGATATTAGGAAGTGAAAATGTGTCACTAAATGTGAAAAAGCTTCTCAGGACAGGAGGCAAGGAACACATCATTGTTTATATGGATTATCAATGACTTGGTAGGTACAACTACTAGGCACATGTGCACATGGAAGAGCATAGTAAAGGGTCAGAACATGAAGAGAGAATGTGGGACTGTGCTCTGGTCTTACCAAGGTGATACCAGAATAAAATAATAGAAAACAAGGAAGGAAAAGATCTGACAACTCAGCATCTGGCTCAGAGTGTGGACTGGTGAGCAAAGATTTGGAATAATGAGTGACTGTGGTGAAGCATAACAAAAGGAGAACATCTATACCACTAATGGAATTTCCCTTTCTTCAGGTGGGACAGCTTTGCTGAATTCCACAGAGTCTATCAAGAAAACCATGCCATTAAACCTGGGAGAGAACAGGCAGCAGGAGAACTCAGGTAAATAAACAAAGATAATAAACATTTAAGAAGGCAAAGTAATCATTAATGCAGGCAAAATACACAATTAGTAGGGAAATATGCAAGAAACAAACCACATAAAAGGATGAAACCAACTCCTTGTAAATAAAGTCATAGATAAGTGCAGAACCAAGGAGGCAATAAACACAGCAGGTTAAAAAGTAACTACGTTTAATGGAGTATAAACGCGTTTACATTGCTTCCACAATGCTTCTTCAGATACAAATAAAGACAAATCTACTGAATATGTTTTATTTGTTTCATGGTGCCATCAGATGGTAAGTCTGATAATATTTTTGTGTGTGTTCATGAGCACCACTTGTATTTTTATTTAAGTCTTGCAGCTACTTAGAAATACCTGTTGCAGGTTTTATGCTATCAGATGATATGTTTGATTTTATAATATCCATGCCTTGACCTCGTATAATCATCAATGCGTTATTTCATGACTCACAGCACTTTTTGCAATTAACTTGTTTTTGGAATTTATTATAGTTTGTAGTCCCTTGAGAAGTGTCTTATTTGTTTTAAGATGTCATCAGATGATAAGTTTGATAACATTTGAGAAGGCCAACCCAGTTAGTTTCTGGTCCTCCTTTCCCCTTTCCACTTTAAAAAAAATGTTCTAAGCTTGTTTCCTGCCTTTCCTGTAAGTCATCTAGTCCAGATACAGATTTTCTGTAACCAGGAGTGTTTGTAAGCTTCTGAGCCCCCAATCCTTTTTGTGTTAGAGGGAAGCCTTCTAGCTTAATTTTGTTTCTTAGAACTAGCCAGTTTTCTAGTTTCAGCACTCAAATCTGTTTCTTTGAGCTCAGCACTTGTTCAGAACTCATTGTAAGCACTAAATAAGCTACTTTCCTCACTTGTCTAGAGGAAAACAGTTTTTAGTACTTAATAAATAAGCACCTATCCAGGCATGTCTAAGGGTCAACTACCAGTGTTTTCTCCTGTCTACCTGATGAATCTGGGCATGTTAGGGAAATTCAGCAATTGCCTCATGTACATAGGCAACACTCTCCTCCTACCACCCAACACTACATCCTGTTAGAGATGCACTTATATAGCCAAACTGGAAGAAAAGCTCTCTTCACCCAGGACTGGACTAGACAGTCAAGAGGAGAAGGTAAACACTTTCACCACACCACACTCATCACATAGTCCCTCAAAACCTACACCACCAAAACATACACATAGAAACACAAAACACACACCTAAATTCACAGAGGCTCTCAATAAAAATCTACCCAAGCAACAGGGACCTCCAAAGCAGAAACACAAGCAACCTCCACCCCCCCCCAACACAACAAAAATGACACATAGCCCACAAACTCAGTGTGCCACTCAACCACAGCCCATAAGGCATAACAACATACCCAACACTCTAGTCATAGGTGACTCTATAGTCAGGCACACTGATGTTCCACTCACCAGGCTAAACAAGGAGAAAATTACTGTCAGCTGCCTGTCAGGTGCCAGGATCTGCCACATAATGCATTCACTCAGGTCACTCCACAACAAGTATAAATATGACTCTGTCATTGTCCATGTTGGTGTGAATGACCTGAGATGTACCTCCCTGGACTACATGAAAAGAGACATGGAGGAGCTCTCCGATCTTGTAGCCCAGGCAGGTATGACCCTAGCCCTGAGTAGCATCCTGCCATCAGCCAGAATGATACCACAGTACAAGGACAAAATGATTGACTTCAACAATTGGCTAAGCTTCTGGTGTCATTCTAAGGGGATCCAGTATCTGCCTGCCTGGGATGACATGATCGACAAACCACAGTGCTATGCCAGAGATGGCCTGCACCTGTCGCCCTTGGGATTCTGAATACTGGCTAAGGCTCTTGCCACCCCTATAGTGCCTTTTTTAGGCAAGGTTTAAATGACAAATTCACCACCGTAACAGGTACAAGCAAGAAAAATCTGAGGGTAATGCTACTTAATGCTAGAAGTCTAAACATCAAAATGCACTCACTTGAGGCACTCCTTAAAATGGAGAACATCAACATCAGTGCAGTGACAGAGACCTGGTTCAAGGCTCCAGAGAGCACCCCTGCATTACCAGGCTATAATTCATACCACACCTTTTGGCCACTTAACCTGGACCGAAACACTAAAGGCAGAGGTGTGTCCATATTCATTAAGGATATCCACACCTCCAGGCTAGTTGCTCAGCATAATGCTTCCAAGATTATCCAAGTGCAACTAACTCTGGGCAAGACCACAATCCAAATTGTAGCTTGCTACAGATCCCCCACCATATCCCAGGATTCCCACTCCTCATTTCTTGATACACTGGAAAATATCAGGGTACAACCCAGCACCCTAATAATGGGTGATTTCAACTACCCCACCATTAACTGGGAAAAGTACTCTTGTACCAACTCTTGTGCTCAACGTTTTCTGGAATTCATAAATTCAAACACCTTGGATCAACTTATCCATAACCCCACCAAGGGCAGCAATATCCTAGATCTGGTCATTACCAACATGGGCAACCAGTGTTCCACACCAGAAGTCAATTCCTCGTTGGTCAGATTCGACCACAAGCTAATCACCTTAGACATCCACATCCCACCCCCACCCCAGCCCCATTAGGGAAACCACTGTAAAAAATTTCTCCAAACCCAACTTCACACTTCTTAAGACAGAAGTGAAAAACTTCAAGACACCCATGCTGACGGACAACAGAGGTACGACTGCTGAAACCTATACAAATGCACTTTATAAGCACTTACACTAGTGTATGGACTGTGCAATCCCTAACAGAACCAAGATGCTATCCTCCAAAAAAAGGAAGCCAATCTGGTGGTCTCCTGCCATAAACAAACTCTACAACAGAAGAAAGAAACTGCTGCAAAAAAGAGTAAAATCCCATGATTGGAGGAACTCTGTGGTCAGCCTCAGTAAGAAGCTGAGATCCCTCATAAAATCCTCCAAAGCTAGTTACGAAAACAAAATCACCACTGATTCTAAAGACAACCACAAAGCATTCTATAGCTATGTCAAGAATCTCAATAGCAACACTCAGATCTGCTCTGAGTTACAGCACAATGGCACTAAATATACAGAAGCAACTGATATTGCCAACATCCTGACAGATAGGTTTAGTGCTAACTTTACCCCTCTCTCACCCCCTAAAGGGCCCATCTCTATACCAGAAGAATGCAAAGTTCCTGTAATCACGGCTGCACAGGTAAAAAACACACTCTCCAAAGCCAAGAACACAGCATCCATGGCACCTGACAACATCCCATGCTGCATTCTACATGAACTACAGAACGGACTGGCACCCCACCTAAGTACCATATTCAATCATAGCCTCACCTCAGGCTTTGTGCCCACACTGATGCACACAGCAACACAGTTCCCACTCCACAAAGGGGAGCCATGACCCGGGGAAACTGCCCCATTTTATCTGCCGAGCCTGGTCTGCAAGGCTATGGAACGTATCACCATGGAACTTATAAACAGTGACATTGGTAATCTCCGAACTCTGGACCCTACCCAGTTCGGGTTTGTAAAAGGCAGATCATGTCTCCTAAACCTGATAGACTTCTTTGAAGCAGTCACCAAAGCCTTAGATGAGGGTAAGGTGGTCCACACAGCCTATCTCGATCTCACCAAGGCTTTCAACACCATCCCCTATTCTGGATTTATAGATAAACTCACTTAACTAGGTATAAATTACAATGCTACAAGATGGGTTGCCAACTGGCTCACTGACAGAACCCACAATGTGAAAGTAGCAGACTTTAAATCCAATTTCAGACCAGTGACAAGTGGAGTACCACAGGGTTCAGTCCTATGTCCTCTCCTGTTTGGTATCTACTTCTCTGAAGTACAGGCTAACATAGAAGGACTTTGGCTAACAATGTTCGCATATGACTGCAAATTAGGAGCCATAATCAAAACTCCTAATGATGTGGACATCCTGCAAAAGAGCCTCACTGAGACAGATGCCTGGTGTCAAAGCCATGGCCTCAAGCTCAATGCCAAAAAGTGCATTGTCATCCCTTTTGGTAAAAACTCTTTACCCGTGAACTACCACATAGGTGGCAGTCTACTTAACACTGAAAGTGTGATAAGAGATCTTGGGACACAGGTGGACAGTAGTCTCTCCTTTGATAATCACATCGGCACAGTAGTCAGGAAATCCTTCTACATGGCACACCTCATCACAAAAAGTTTCTCATCCAGGAAAAAAGAGGTCATTGTTCCCCTATACTCATCACTCATTAGACCCATTATAGAGTACAACGCCCCTTTTGGTATGTATCTCACAAGACATCTACAACAACTGGAAAGGCTGCAGAAATACTTCACAAAGAGGATTACCGGCCTCAAACAGATACCCTACGTAGACCGTCATCTCAAAAAACTCCAGCTTTACTCTGTCGCATATCACCTAATCAGAGGCGATCTCTGCCTAACATACAAAAAAACCCAGAGCTGTTGGACATGCTCCACTTAAAGAAATCCCAATCACTTCGATGCTCTAGGGATCTAAACCTTGTCACCACAATAAACAGAACACACTGGAGGAATAGATTCCTGTCCCAGAGACTTCCCATACTCTGGAACAAACTACCTGTCTATATCTAACAATGCTCCTCATTAGCACTCTTCAAGAAAAATCTTGATGATTGGATGGGAGATAAGAAATTCACCCCGGGAATCACATCTGTGGCTCTGCTTGACAGGGGCTCAGGAAAATAATTTTCTTGGGTGGCAAAAGCCAGGGTACTATTTAGCTAGGCTTATATAGGCCTTTGGACCAATAGCCTAGTACCTACCTATGAACCTATGAAACTACTATTAGTATTTTCATCTGTTAGGTCTTGTAGTCATTTAGAAATGCCTGCTACAAATTTTATCCTGCTATCAGATAGTGTGTTTGTAAATAGTTGTTTTCACGAGTTGAATTAGATAAATTCCTCTGTGACAAATGTAGAGTTGTTTTATTGTAATGGGATTTAAATGCTTTTTTTGCTTATTTTTGGTAAGCACTTAAACTATAGAAAGTTATATATTTTATATGCAAATATTGAGCTGAAGTGTCATGTGACACAGTGGTATCATGTGTCTGTGATTTTATGCAGCTGCTTGGTGGTTAATGTGTTTTAAAAATGATTCAGTAGATTGGTCTTTATTTTTATATGAAGAAGTGTTGTGGAAGCAATGAGAAAGCGCTTATACTCCATTAAACATTGTTACTTTTTAACCTGCAGTGTTTATCGTCTCCTTGGTTCTGCACTTATCAGTAGGAAAAGGTGTCAAAAGACTGAAATACAATGTATGGGTGAAAAGGTAAAAAGAGTTAATAGAATGAAAAGAGGCACATGAAAGAACAGAAAACGCTGTCAGGAAAGGCTGGAGATCAACAGTAGAGCTTCTGATAGTGATACAAAATGGGAGAAACAAAGATAATAAATGCAACCAAATCCTGGGCAAGTGACAAAAAGAAATAAAACATGAATATCCCAGGAGGACAGGAATAGCAAGAGAGGGGAAAGGTGGCAGTCTGCATTAGGCAAAATATTAATTGTGAGGTTATTGAAGAGCCACGGTGGTGCAGTGGTAGCGTTGTTACCTCACAGCAAGAGGTTCTCCTGTTCAATTCTTGGCTGGAATGCCTTCTGTGTGGAGTCTGTATGTCCTCCCCTCAGTCGAGTGGCATTCGAAAGACATGTGTGAATGTGTGCCTTTGTTGAAGGTTGGACGTTGGGCTGGCAACTCGGCACCATAAAAAAATCTACTGCCAATCATTAGCGGACTGGAGTTCCACTGTGGCGATCCCTAATTGGGAAAAGCCATAAAGACCAACAACATTAATTGTAAGGTTATTCAGGAAAAAAGAAAAACCTCAAAAATCATCAAAATTTGCTAGTGTAGCAGGGAAAAGGGACTGATATATATAAGTCAACCATGAAACACTGAAAAAGAGGATAATGATTGCTAAAATAATTATTACATACATTACTTTAATTTGGGATGTTAATGACCCAGAAGTAGACTGGTGCATTCCAAAAGCCATTTTAGGAAAGAGAATGAAATCATGGAGGTACTAGACCAAGAAAGGTTCATCCATCTAGAACAGGCTGGTATAATGAAAAGCAAAATATTGGACACCATACTTAGCAAGGATAATGGGATTCAAGACCTAGAAAGGTGTTAATGGCAAACACTGACCCTGCAGAAGTCCAGTTCATCATGGACAATGCAGACAAGACACACACCCACACACACTGCTAAAGGAGTGGAAAGAGTAAAGTGAGGCTGGGAAAAATACATTTGAAATTAATTCTGTTCCTGTTTTCAGAACAGAAATGAAGGAAGAATGCTAGCTTGAGATGAAAAAGAGGACTGTAGATAGACATCAGAAAAACATTTGTAAGTTATCAAGGACTTAAGGTAAAACAAGGCACATGGTCCTAAAAGAATGCCCCCACCCTCAGGTTCTAAAGAACCTAGCAGGTATAGTTACAGAAGTCCTTCAGCAATAGCAAGAATCTGGAAGAGTGGAGCACAACATGGTGGTGGCATTGTGCAATGGAAGAATTTAAACGTATCTGGAAACTAAATATCCCTAAGCCTGACCCTGGTGACAGAGGACAAACTGCAGGATAAGTGCCAACATGAATTTCTGGAAAACAGGTAATTTCAGTCTGATCTGATTTAGTTTTCTGAGTAGGTTATGTGGAACATCACAAAGGAAACGATTAGTACTGCATAGTCTGAGTTCTGTAAAGTTCTTGAACCAGTCTTTCACAGGAGTTACAGGCAAAATGAAAGGAGTTAGAGCAGAAGAGCAGTCTAAATATATAAAAGGGTGGCTGAGAAGCAGGAAACAAAGAGTCACAGTCTGGATATTTCTCTCAAAAGAAGAAGAAATAGTTACTGGGATTCCAAAGGGCTCTGTACAAGACATACTTCTCTTAGTTATGTTTGTATCATGCATTACAAAAGGCAGTGAATGCAGGATCAGCCTAGCTGGGATTACACTAAGCTGTATTGATAATGGAAGATTGGGAGAGAGCCTTCAAAGGTGTAATTTGTCTTGTCTCGATGTAATGAATGAGTTTTTGTCGGCTCTGTTCAAACAGCTTTATTATGTACAAGCACATTATGGTTATAGCTATTAACTTTAATTTAGGTAACTTATATACAAACTAACTACATGCATTCTCACACGCTTACTCTCTGGCTGCACTTTCAAAATGGCACTGGGAATAGCACATGCCTGCTATTTATACATGCACGTTCATCACTTGCTATGCTTCTTAAAGACACATCACACACTGTGCTGTACATCTTCCCTCTTTTTAGAATATGCAATACACAGGATATCAGTTAACATGCAAATAATACAAATAGTTTTTTTTGTCATGCATTATACAAAACTATGTACTATATACAGTTATGTCCAAGTCACAGTGTATCTCACACCTGGTCTGGATGTGCGACCAAATCTTGTCACGTAAAACTCGGAATCAGGCTTAACAAATGGAGCTGTCTCTTTTGAATGTTTGATCTTAGGAATATCAAGAACATTCTCATGACTGGAATCAGATGGTATGATATGTTCTGGAAACGAAACAATGTCTGGATTGCTCTGAGATCTAGAGTCTATATGTTGCAATAACAATTCTGGTACAGGAAGGAGATGTCTGAGATTCCTCCTGTACTCCATACCCTCAGATTCAAAGTAGGATCTCGGCTTGGTACAGATACCTGTTACTTGACCAATCCGGTCGAAACATTTTATCGTTTGTATCCTCGCAGTCTCTCCTTCTTTCAAAGGATGAAGAAATCAGCTCAATTTGTCATAATTGGACTTCTGGATACAACGCTTCTTGAACAATTGGGCTGTGATGGTTCTGTTGTTTTTAGCTTTAGGCCTCAATAAACTGGAATTAATAGTCAATGTTGTACTAGTTTACCTGGACAGAAGACTCTGAGCAGGCAAGCCAAATATATCATCACGGCGTATGTTTCTGAGATTAAGTAAATTCAAAAAGACATCAGTATTGTCATGCTTTGACATTACAAGTAATTGCTTTGCACTCTGCACTGCACATTCAGCTAGTCCATTTGACTGTGGATATTCAGGACTACTAGTAACATGTACAAAGTCCCATTCTCTTGCAAATTTCTGAAACAGCTGACTGGTAAATTGAGTACCATTATCAGAAATAACTTTGTGTGGACTTCCATGGACTGAGAAATGAAGTTTCAACTTGGTAATAACAGTAGTGGATGTTACATTAGGTAGTAAGTCAATCTCAAACCAGTTTAAATAAGAGTCTACCAATACTAAGTAATGCTGGATTGTTCCATTCCCATATGTCAGTGGCAAGTGTTGACCAAGGTAGTTCAGGAACTTGACTTAGCTGAAGTGGTTCTCTTTGCAAATGCGGTTTAGTACTATTGCATACTGAACAAGAAGAAAGTACTTTATCTATGTCTTTCACTAGTGAAGGCCAAAATACTAGTTCTCTCACCCTTCTTTTGGCAGAGTTAGAACCTGGGTGACCACGATGCAAAATCTGAATATATTCATGTTGTAAGGCAGCAGGAACAACAATTTTAGGACCTTTGAAAATAATGCCATCTTCCATCAGCATCTCATCTCTGTAAGGAAAATAGGTTTGCTCTTCAGGTGGTACACTAGATTGTTTTGACTGCCATCCAGTATTAATGTAGTGGTTAAGCTTTTACAAAATTGTATAAGTCTTTGTATGATCTCTCAGCTCATCAAGTCTCATGGTAAAAAAATTACGCAATTTCATTAAATCAAAGTAAAAAATCTCTGTATCAAGTTGTTCCATTCTATTTCTGGGTGATCTGGATAAGATATCAGCCAGATAAAGAAGTCTGCCTTTTGTATAGACCATTTTGAAGTTGCACGTCTGCAATTTGAGCATCATTCTTTGTAAACTTGCTGAAGCTGAATGCAGAGGCTTCTTTAGAATAGTAACTAGAGGTTGGTGATCAGTTTCAATTTGAATTGCTCGACCATAGATATAATCATGAAACTTAGAACAGTTCTTTCTTAATTTGAGCATACTGCATCTAGTATTTTAATGTAGGTTGGATGGCAATTTTGGTGCTGTTTCAGCCAAGACCATTAAAGGTGCTGCCAACTTACTGAAGTCTGGTATGAACTTGCCTAGACTGTTGACCATGCCAAGGATAGAGCTTGAATATTATCTGGTGCTGAAATCTCAAGAATAGCTGCTTGCTTAGACAGGTCTGGTCTTAAGGCAGTGCTGGTAAATAAATGACCTACATACGTAACTTCTGGTAGTCTGAATTTGCACTTTAGAGGACTGAGCTTTAAGTTCACCTCTCATGCTCTGTTTAGAGCTCTCTTAAAGTTTCTGTCATGCTCTGCTTCACCATTGCCTCCAACCAATAAATCATCTACTATTATGGCACAAAGATAACCTGAACAATTTGCTCCATTGCATGCTGGAAGACTTCACTTGCAGAATTTATTCCAAATGGAATCCTCAGGAATCTATATCTGTCAAATGGGGTACCAAAAGTGGTCAGTAATAAGGATTTGCGATCAAGTATCACTTGCCAAAATGAACTTTTTGCATCCAAGACAGAAAAAACAGTGGCATTCAGTATTACGGCTTGGACCTCTTCGGCTGTACATATTGCGTGATGTGGTCTCTTTAATGATTTGTTCAAATCTCTTGGGTCAATACATATTCTGATTTCATCTGAGACTTTTTTGTGGGCTGCCACCATGAACTACACCCATTCAGTTGGTTCTGTAACGGGACAAATTACACCTTGCTGCAACATTTTATCCAACTGAGCTTTAACTTCATCTTGCATAGCTATTGGAACTTTTCTCTCTGGTCTGACTACTGGAACTGACCTCAGGGTCTAACTTCATAGAATACACAACAGGAAGTTTGCCCAACTTGTCATAGAAAACATCAGCATACTCTGAGAAAATGGCTCAGAAAAATTGGAACTAAGATATGCGCTTATATGATGAACTTCTTAGGTAAAACAAAGTAGACTCATTCTCAAACTGTCTCTGAGACCCAATAATGACTGCACAGGTCTTCAAACTACATAGAATAACAAGTTGTAACAGTTCTTAGCCAAATAACATAAAAGTACTACTGAGCTTTTGGTTTGAATTTCTTGACCTCCATAAGCAGCAAGTTTTGCACTATTGCACTACTAGCCACATTGAATTGCTTGTTAGTTCTCACCTTATCAAATGCATCTGTTGATATAACATTATACTATAAACCAGTGTCTACTTTGAGCTCAGTGGATTTACCATTGATCTGGACTTTGTTCTTTGCCAATAAATTCACTGTGTCGACCCTTTCACCAATTACTGATACACCATCTACATAGACAGTGGACTGCTACAACCCCACTTGATCAGTTTGCTTTTGCAAGTGACCGTTCTTTGTCACTGTGTGAGGATTACTTGATTTGCAAAACTTTCGAAAATGGTTTCATTTTTTACAAGTGGCATTGCTGGCTGACCAAATGCTAAGCATTTTTCTCTTTTAGACTCATGATTTGCATCACATTTGCAACAGTTAACAATAAAGCTGGATTTGGGTTTTGCTGACTCACACATGTACTACATTGAGCATGTTCCTTTCTTAGAACTTGCTGGATAACTATGTGGTTTCCCTGATGAAATAGCAGTGGCTGTGGCTGCCATGTACGTAGGCCTGCTTCTGTTTGCCACGTGTTGCATGCTATCTACATTTGCTCTGGAGCCTGCTGAGATCATGCTCTTATCAATTGCAAGCATACTTGTGTGTCTTTCTGTAATTTCATGGATTTAACAAATCTCAATGGCTTTACTCAACATTAAATCACTGGCACGAAGCAGAATTGTTCTCGCAGCAACACTACTAATACCACACATAAGCCTGTCCTGTATTAACTCGTCTGTTATGTTACCAGACTGACACATTTTATCTTTGTTTCTCAGGTCAGTAATGTAAGCTGCAAATGTTTTCCCTGCTTTCTGATCTTTTGTTTAAAACAAATGCCTCTCTAATGTAATATTTGTCTGGGGGTTGCACATTTCTCTGAATTTGTACTTCAAACACTTGGGATCTTCCCTTGATTCAGCCTGTACAATAATATGACGAATTTCACCTTCTCCCTTATATACTGCTGGTGCATACACAAATGAATACTCTCTTTCAATGGCCTCTGACCCAACTAGGTTTAACAAAATGAATGCCCTGGTGCATCCATCTTTGTCAGAATGAGCTGCTTGTTTAAAAATATCATACTCTTGCTCAAATATTCTCCAATTCTCGGCAATATTCTGATCAAACACAAGTGGTGAGGTCTTTCGAAATCCGTCTGCCATATTAACACATACCAGTGAAGGATTTTGCTATAGATATGCATAAGTATACACACATACACATATGCTAGAAATTTATGCCAGTATTTGTAACTTTGCTCAGTGGCACAACAAGTCTCTGAATAACTGAATTTTGTGAAATAATTCACTTTTGTGAAATAACTGAATTTCGCAAAATAAGTTTCTTGGGCATTTTGACACTCTCAAAATTGTCGTGCAGCAAAAGTCATTTATCATAATTTTAAGAAACATTTCAAATAACTAAACGGTGCAAATGAACTGGGCAAAAGAAGCTCGGAGCGAAAAACATTTCGAAGTAAATGCACTTTGTGAATAAACAGTACATGGCACACTGAAACTTCCGAAAATGGCGATACTTGGCTAGATAATTCTTTATAGTACAAGAAACACTCTTTAATGGTGGTACTTTGTGAACAGACACACCCACCACAAGACATTTTATGAAATAGCTGCACTTTGCACACAGATAAACTTTTCAGAATACATGTACAGCAATAAGCACACACTGTAAGCACTTTTACACGCTTTGAGATATTTTGAATAACTCTAGTTATGCCTTTGATACAAAACAAAGTCATAGTTATGCCAAAACACAGCACTTTGCCAAAAAACATGCAGTTGCCTTGCTTTATTTATGCTTAATGTGCCCATTTTACCCTTGTTATAGTCGTTTTTCTCGTTTAATCTCTTTTCATGTTCATTGTACTTTTCTTCTGCTCGTTTGATTCTAAACATGCCCGTTTTACTTTAAAAACATTAATTTCACTTTACAAATACTTGTTTCACTTTAAACATACTCATTTTGCCTTAATATCTTACTCTCAAACATTTCCCTTAATTAATAAACCTTTTGTGCCTCTTGCTTGTTTAATAATGTGGTATGGGCCCTTGTAATGCTTTATTTTATTTTTTTTTGTAAAGGTTGCTTTTAAAATATGATCTAAGTTTGTTTTAATGAAGCAAAATAAGACATTTTGTTTTTTGAAGTACTTAACTTTATCTGTGAATAAATAAGAAATAAATAATGTCTATTTATTGCACCAGCAATTAGTGAGAAAATATGACAAATGTTATGTTTTCAGCTGCTCTGGTAGCTGCACTAATCTTGCCTCAGTGCAATTACCAAACTCATTGACTGTGTACAAAATACTTAATTGCCTATCTGATATAAACTGAATTTCAACAGGAGGCAAAAACTTTCTATTGTCTATCATTACTTATTTGATTGCTATCTGATTATTTAAAAAACACATATGATTTAATATTTGGTGACATCCTGCAAAAGATTTATAGGTAAGTGTTAGGCAATCAGTCTATAGACCATTACAAGTATAGCCAAAAAATTATATTCAAAAGTTCCCTCAAGTCTCAAGGATGGCAATACAGGACCAGGGAGAATTTGTGGTTGCCCATCCATGGCAAGGGTGCAACTCTGCTGGATATATAGAGGAGTTATGTTGAAATATGAAATTATCATGCCAACCTATCTTATTTAGCTGTTGATGAAGGTCTGAGAGTCTCTTTGTGCAGTGAAGGAATAGGAGGTCAAAGAGAGACAGATGTTTCATTGTTCAAAAGGCTAGACACAGATACTTATAGAGGAGTCCATATGAGAGTGAGTACGGGGGGGTGGGGCTGCCAGTCTGCCCTGATAGCTGTGATTTTTGACACCAATGATCTTCTTAGTTTACAATGTCTATGTCTCTCAAGATTTATAATATGTTAAGACAAGTGAATGTCAAAAGGAGCAGTATATTCAATAATGGGTCTGATGAGATAAGAGCAAAGAGGAGTTTAGGCATCTTTGGATCTAGAGGACACGGCTTTAGAAATTAGATGAACCAGACTCAGTGTTTTCTGACTTACTATGGAGATGTAATGGTCAAAATATAAGGAAATATCAACAAGAGTGCCTAGATCCTTTATGACAGTGTCTGATTGGAGAGTGTCACCTCTATGGCATGGAAAATATTTTAACAAAATTAGTTATACTGCATTTTTACACATCTAATTTGAGAGCATTGTCCTTACACCAATTGTTAGCATGGTCTAACCCATGTTGTAGCAATTGTGAGTCAGTGAAATATTGAATAACAACACCCAATTTACAATCATGTGTAAGTAGAAAACCACAGGACAAGAATGTTGGCCTGAAGGTCTGTGAAATATACACCAAATAGTAGAGTGCTCAATGTAAACCCTGTGGTATTTCACTGAAAACTTTCTTATTTTCAGAAGTGGCACAAGTGACTCTAACCACATGGATTCAAACATACAACCAGTTAGATATTCACAATGCAACACAAGGATTTATATTCAGGTTTATAAGTTTGTCAAAAATGTCAGCAAAATAGCGTCAAAGACCTTGGCAAGGTCCAAATATACTGTATGCACTGCATTTAAAGATAGACTATATGTACTACCCTTAAAGTCACCTATCTATTTAAATCAGATGTGCGTGGTTCCTGTCATTTTTTTTCTGTACTTTACCATGTTTTCCCTAAAGGTCCTGTGTGGAGGTTGTCCAAGTTTGTTACTGCAGTTGAATGACTGAATTATTAACTACTGTTGTGTTACTTGTGTCAAATATACTGTTTTCCCTCTATTGCATGTATTTATTTGTTTGTTTATTTATGAGAAAAAAGCACCATGCATCAGTATGAAAAAAAGCGAAGGTACGCAAAAAGAAAAAAGTTACAATAATTTTCATAGTAGGATAACATAATAATACTAACTAAACTAATGAGGAAACAGTAGCAAGGTAGGAGTTAATCTTACAAGTTGACAATAATTTTACTTTACATACTTGCTATTTTGATGTATACTGTATGTGGGCAGTCTGAGAGATAACAATGATTATTCTATGAGAGGATAAGCTGCTGCTGTTTCTAGGAAACTAGCATTATTGGTGGAAGTGAAAAGCTGTTTTTTCACTGGTTTCTTTGATTTCTTAGCTCAGTTATATTGCACCAAGATGCTCTTCATGCAGCACCACTTAAATCTGCACTCAGTAGACATAGGCATATCAAGTGAAGTTTTACTCTTAGCAATACTATCTAGAGCCTTACTCAGTAGCAGGCTGTTCTAGGCAACTATCACTCACTTCAAGACATAGTTAAATTGCTTTTGCTGTTTCTACTTTAGTTAGCACCCTGCCAATAATTATGTATTGAACTGCATTTTATTGTACTAATATTTATTATGCTGCACTCATAAGAATTTATACATGCAAGAAAAATACTCTACAAATATGTCTTATTTCCCACATTTTCTAAACTGTTGTCTTCCCTCAATTGCCAGCCTCATAAACATAGGTCTATTCAGAAAATGTAGCAATTGTCAGATGCTCAGAGAAAATGAACTATTACTTTCGTCAACACATACTATCTGTAAGAGTTGCAAGTATTTAGCTAAGATGGAGGTATCACACTCACATATGGACATAGTCTGTGAACACAAGACACCTTCACAGCTCTCCACACCAACACCTGGAAAATGATCATATGCTAAAGATGCAAAAAAATTTATTGTCTAGGCCTTTAAGGTCAAGTAAGTTTAGAATGTGTCAGAAATCAGACAGCAGCACTCACAATACCACATCCATAGCTGACAAGTCATCTGAAAAAACTCCCCCAACCCCAATTCACATTCTCAAAAAATATCTACTTTTGATGGATAACTCTGTAGTCACATACACAGACTGCTCTCACAGGGCAGGAAAATTTTAAATAATGGTGAGCTGTCTTTAAGGTGCCAAGATATCTGATGCTGTATGGCCCCTCAAGCTGAACAAGTATGACTACAGCATGGTGTTGGTCCATGTGAGTTTAAAAGACCTGTCATACAAAACCTTAAGGGATATGCTGAAAGACATTTCTGAGCTCTCCGTGCAGGTCATAAATACAGAAAAGACCCTAGTATTCAGTGGAATCTTTCCATCTCCAAGAATGATGCATTGTCATGTAGAACCAATGGATGCTTTCTTCATCTGGCTGAATAAAATTATGTCATTCAAGGACAGATATGGAGCACATTCCTGCATGCATTATTAAGGGAACTTGTTATAAGAGTGCAGAAAGTGTTCTATCTGTAGTGGGATTTTGCATCTGCATGGCTATAGACCCAATGAGAGCTGTGATAGAATATCTGTATTTGTTAATGTCAAAGGAAAAAACTTCAAAGACCAATTCACGTTAGGTTCAAGCAAGGCACCCTTTATTACTTGCAGCAAGGAGACAAAGCATGTAGGCACAAGGTTTGTCTAAATGATTAATGACTAATAGGTTATACTTATACAGTTTTCTTCCTGTCACATAGAAAATGTTACATTCTATTACTGACGTAGTTAGACACAGCTTTCTGTATGTTCTACAGAAAATATTGTTAGACTTATTGCTGACCAAGTTAAAATATCTGTCATTCTGCAAAAACATTTTAAGAAAAACAACCTGGCCTTGGGTTTATGTCAGTCCATTTCAGCATTTCAATTCTTCTATTGTACTGTTCTAATACATGTGTTACATTTTACCTAGATTCAAGGTACATTTCTAGCTTTAGTACAAGTAATGCTGACTATGGTTTAAACTTTCAAGCATCCATTGTTTTCTTTATCAATAGCTTCTAGCAGCTGCATGTTTTCTCATGGCATAAGCAGAAATCAATATCCCTTTGTTAATTTTCATGACATTAGCAGAAATGAATTACTTCTTGTTATTTGCTGACATTAGCAGAAAATAAAATGCTTCTTGTTAAGTTTCTAATGGCTGTGCAGATTCATGCAGTGTGAACAGAATAAATGTATTAACCCTTTTAAATCTCGAATGCACTAAATGCACTAAGCATGCATATTACTATTACATATTTTTCTAACATTTCCCCCTTTTAATACTTTTATTCTACTTTCAAGATAAGCATAAACAGTTTTTCTTCCCCTAACCTCTTCCTATTCAGGATTTTCAGTTGAGAGAGTCATTCAGTTTAAACTTATGAAAGCATTTTCAGTTTTTCAGCAATTCTTCCAGTTCAGCACCTTGGTATAAGGTTTCTGAAACTGACATGTCTATAAAGTCTTTAATCAGTCATTTCATGCAGGGGATGCAGCAGCACACACATACCACCAGTAGGATCATTCCTACACAGATGGCAATCAGGATGTTCATCAGGATACTGCCCCACCCCCAAACAATCTCTGGAAAAAGTCTGTCAATGGATTTGGTCCTGGTTTGGTCAAGGCTGACACCTGCTGAATTACCTCAAGATGATTGTCTATCTCGTGTTTATGGTCAGGAATATACGAATAGCACTCCTCCTGGATCAAAGCACACATACCTCCTCTTGCCGCTAGGGTGAAGTCGAGAGCCATGCAGTTTTGAAGCACTACAGTTCTCATGGCAGTCAGTTCATCAGTCACCAATGCTAGGGCAGAAAAGGTTGCATTGCTCATTATTTCGAGAAGTTTAGACAATTTTCTCAGTTCCCAGATTGATTTTGTTGCTCCATATGCTGGCAGTACACCTGCCCACGAGATGATGGTATCACCCAAGCCCATATGTGTCAGTCAATTTTTCCCTAAGCCCACAGCATGATGATTTTTCCAGCCCACATTGATTTACCCCACCGGATTGACAGGCTTCTTGATTTCTCATCGAACATTCTGAATTTTCCCTTGAGGTAAAACTGCTGTGTGTCATATGGCCGGAACCAGGTACCCAAATAACAACTGCCGGACCAATTCTCAGGTAACCACTTGTATGATTTCCTACCACATACAAAATAACAGTCTTCTACTTTGGTAGTAACTTTACTATGTCCTGGCTCTGGATGAAACATTTTTTTGTCTATCATAGACAGTTGTTTATAAAGGTTAGCATTATGTTTTACTTCATCAGTTGTCCTATGCATCAGTTCAACAAATGAATCATAGCTCGTGTTGCAATAGGACCCTGTGTTATCAGTCTTATTGTAGCATCTATAAGGAACAGTCACATTGCAATTGCTCCAACCCACCTGAACTGTATCATTTTTGTAAAAACACACAGTCCCCGTCTGTCGAACAGACAAGTGCAATGCTACTTTATCTTGTGATGTGACATCTGATGTATAATAGACTAAGTTTTCCCAGGTCTTGTTGACTCCTAGGGGGACTGAAGTTAACAATAACCCCCCATATGCTGTTGGCAAAGCTGTGCAAATCCAGCAATTTGAAACATTGAAGGTTTCAGCATACACATATTTGATTGCCTGGTAATTGTTAAAGTTTGGGTGCCACTCTGCATACAGCTCTGCACGCTTGTTTAGTTCAGTTTGTGTGGCTGTGAAAAGGAATGGCCACAACAAAAAGATTATTGCCACTAGTACAGTCGACAGGATGGTTATGCAATACTTCTGAGGAAACGGTTGTTCTGCATTTTTGTTTTCTCCGACTCTTCCGAATAGGTGCATTTGGATCTTACTGGATTCTGTCATTTTTATTTCAAATACATGTTCTTGCTCTCTGCCCTAATAGGACCTTCAGCACTGATGGTTTCTTCACTGGGGTTGAGACGGATCAGTCCTATTGATCTGACCCCCCTTTGTAGCCAGACTTTGTGCTGAGGGCCCCAATGGAGAGGTAAGATTTTTGTCCAGTTCAAAGTTCTTAACAAGTTTGCAGTGCATCAGGTGGATCCACGAAGCTTGCCCTGCTATCTTGACTGCAGTGGGTGTCGAAAGAAGCACCTGGTAGGGACCTTCCCACCTTGGCGATGACCAATTCTTCTTCTTGATAACTTTTAACCACACCCAGTCCCCGGGTGTCACTACTGCCACTTCTGATGTCTCAGTTTGCTTTCTATCTGAAACAGAATTTGACTGCAACAGATGTTTAGAATTCATGACTTTCTTCATATATTCAGCTAGTATAAAATCAGCTTCCTGGTCTGATGACATGAGAAGTTTCCACTGGGGTGTATAGTAAGCCCTTCCGAATAACTTTTCAAAAGGAGTCAATCGTTTTGCTGTAGGGACAGTTCTCATGCTCAACAGTGCCAGGGGTAAACAGTATATCCAGTTTTTCCCTGTCTCAGCTATCAATTTTCTCAATTTGTTTTTTAATATATCATTATGCCTTTCAACTAGCCCTGCAGATTGTGGATGGTATGCACAATGATTTTTTCAAGAAATACCAAAATGCTTACTCAACTGCTGTATGGTTTGATTTACAAAGTGTGTACCATTGTCACTGTAGATCCTTGCCGAAATACCAAACCTAGGAATGATTTCCTTGACAAGTACCTTTGCCACCATAGCTGCATCTGGACATTTGGTTGGAAAGGCTTCCACCTATCTGGAAAACATATCTACAATGACAAGACAATACTTCTTATTTTCACATTTGATCAATTCTATGAAATCCATACAGATAGTGTGAAACGGATATGGCCCCCTGTGCATGATGTTTGTTACAGATTTGACACATCAAACAAATTTTTTTAGAGTAGTTTGTAAATCCGTACGTTGTGAACACCTGGTTCACCAGCTGTACCATCCACCCTGTTGAGACATGGCACTACCCATGGCTCAACAAAGCTGCATATTGAAACAAATTAGAGGGTAATATCGGTTTCCCTTCTCTAGAGATGTACAGCCCCTTTTCGAGAATTGCTCCTCGTTTTATCCATCGCTGTTTTTCAGCTTGCGTAGTGAGTGTCTGCATTGTTTTTAACATTTCTAAGTCTAAAATCTCAGAGGGCTGTAATTCCTCATTTAAAAGAAATACTTCTGTGGCTGCTTGTTTTGCAGCTGTATCAGCTCTTGCATTACCTTTGAAATCCTATCTTATTGCTTGGTGTGAGCTGTGCATTTACAAATGGCTACTTTCTGAGGTAACTGAATAGATTCTAAAAGATCTAAAATAAACTGTGCATGATTGATAGGTTTGCCAGTAGATGTTATCATTCCCCGGTTGTTGCGCAAAAACATGTACAGTAGAAAAAGCGTACTGGCTGTCAGTAAAAATGTTTACGCATTTAACCTTTGCTAAGATACATGCCCGTGTCAAGGCAATCAATTCTGCTGCCTGTGCAGATAAGTTGTGTGGTAAAGGTTTTGCTTCTATAATCTCAGTATCAGAAACTACTGCATATCCTACTAGGTTCTGTCCTGCAGGACCCCTTTTGCACGAACCATCTACATAGTATGTCACCTCGGCATCATCCAAGGGGACATCCGTGAGATCTTTTCTAGGTAGTGTCTTTTGCTCAATTACCTGCAGGCAGTGGTGCGGTGTGCCGTCTGCAGGGGTCGGGAGCAGAGTAGAAGGATTTAAAGTCGTGCATCGTTCAATTGTCATGTGAGGTTGGCTCAACAATATAGTCATACAGGAAAGATGACTAGCAGGGGAAAGATATGCCACCTTTTCTTGTAGTAAAATAATTGTGACTGCATGAGGTACTCTCAAAGTGAGAGGGTGGAATAAGACTACTGAGGCCGAAGCCTGTACTGCCATTGCAGCTGCAACTACTGCTTGTACACAGTGGGGTAAGGATCGTGCCACTGGGTCTAGTTGTGATGAATAGTAAGCAATGGGGCATTGCTTATCCCCATGCTGCTGTGTTAGTACTGATGTCATGTAACCCTGCTTACAATCTACAGTTTGGAAAAAACGTTTATGGTAGTTTGGCAATCCCAGAACTAATGAGGATGCTATTAACTGCTTCAGTTTGCAGAAAGCAGATTCTGCTTCTGGTGTCCATTGTAACAAATCCTGTGCTGCCATAGGCTTCTTATATATAAGGTCAGTCAGAGGTGCAGATTCCAAAGCATAGTTTGGAATCCAGCTCCGGCAAAAATTAGTTGTACCCAGGAAGGACATCATTTCCTTCTTGGTAGTGGGTTTTGGTGCTTGCAAAATTGCTATTTTTCTGTCCTCATCTAATGTTCTACCTTCCTTGGATATTACATATCCCAGGTATTTAACTTGTTTTTTCCAAAGCTGCAGTTTACTTTTATTTACCTTATGTCCTTCAGCGGCTAAGAATTGTAGAAGTGCTATGGTATCTTCTCTACAATCCTGCTGGGTGGGGGCTGCCAGCAAGATGTCATCAACATAAAGTAAAATCTGACTGCCTCTTGGTGGGGTGAATCCCACCAAGTTGCTTGCCATTTCTTGTGAGAATGTCGTCGGACTTTCACAATACCCCTGTGGTAGTCGCATATATGTATACCTTTTCCCCTGAAATGTGAATGCAAACCAATACTGGCTGTCAGGGTGTATCGGTATCGAAAAGAATGCATTGCTGATGTCTACCACAGAAAAATACTTCTGTTGAGGTTTTAAATCATTCAACAGGGTGTGTGGGTCTGGCACCATGGGTGCCCTTGATATTACTGCATCATTTACAGCTTGTAAATCTTGGTCCATACACCATTCTCCATTTGCTTTTTTGACAGGAAACAAGGGTGTGTTGCATGGTGAATCGGAAGATTCTATTAGTATCCCTCCTTTAAGTAAGGCTGCTATAATAGGCTTTATCCCTGCCTCTGCATCTTTTCTTAAGGGATACTGTCTTTTTTGTGGTCTAAATGCTGACTTTGGCGTGATGGTAACTGGTCCCGCTGTACGAATAAGTCCTACATCTGATTTCCCTGACGACCAGAGAGTCTCTGGTATGTCTCGTAAGGCATTCTCTTCCTCCTCTAACAGGAGTGTCAATCAGCTGTCCTCGCTAGACTGCAAGTGCACGGCTGGGTGGGTCTGAGTTATCCAATTCAACTTCTGTATTTGTATTCCCTGTTCTGACAGTTCTAGTTCTGTCTGTTTCTCCCATCTCGTGACTTTTTTTCCTAGGTCTGCCCATTCTATATTTCTGTTTTTGGTTAAGCTAACATGTGGTAATCGATTGGATTTATAAAGTGCAAAGAACTCCTGGGGCAATGAACAGCTGGCTACACTGTTCCCTTCTGTGTCCGAGTATAAGTTATGCAATATCAATCTGTTTGCATGATTCTTAAACAATTTTTGCTCATATTCCTTATCAGGTCCTGGTGTGTTACAATAATACAGGGTACAGTGCAACAGTTGTTGCTTATCAATGTCAAGGAAGGGGAACTTGCTGACGGCTACATTCATTAACTCTTCGGTTACAGTCCCTGGACCAGTCGTAACCAAGTCCTGGCTGTACCAATAAAACATTTCACCATCCGATTGCACTGAGAAAGGTATCAATTTGTCACTGTGCTTCCATACCCTGCATGGTTGGGACTACTGTAATACCAAATAGCTGCATGAGGTCTCTGCCCAAGAGGTTTACTGGACATTTTGCAGAAACAACAATTTTGCTTTTTTGTGTCAATCCTGAAACTGGATCAGTTATTGCAATGTTACGGGAGAGTGGCTCCCGATACAGCTGTCCATTAGCTGCTTTAACCAGTATGTAGTCAGGTGTTTCTGTGTTTTCTGGTAGTTTGGAGGGATGTATCAGGGTTCGTGATGCCCCTAAGTCACACAAGAATTTGACTTCCCTCCCTTCTACCAAGAGTGTAACTTCTGGTTTTGTGTCTGCTAAATAGAGCTCCAAGCTCAATAAAGCTAGGTCTAATATTTCATCTTCTTTATTGTCACTAACTTCCTGCACTTCCTCTACTCCCCCTATCACATTTTCATTTATCCCTTCTTCGCTAGCCCCTTCTAGTGATTCCTGACTACCATATAGTCAGTCCTCACCCTTCTTGTCTTCCGTTGTTGCCTTCTTATTTTTTCTGCAATCCTTTGCCAAGTGTCCCTTTTTACCACATTTAAAACATTCACCTCTTTTCTTTCGCCCTTCAAAGTCCTCTGATCGTTGATCAGATTGTTTGTTTCCCTGTGCGTTTTTCTTGCCCTTTTTCCTGGACTGTACTACATAAACTTCTGCTCCATCTTCTACAGAAAATACTTGAGCTTTCTTTTTCTTTTTGCTATTAAAATGCCTTTCGGCATGCCTAGCATATTCAAGTAATGATTGTAACCTGCTTGTACGATGGTCTACCATATGTTTTGTAATAAAATTGCTTATAGGTGCAATACTGCCCTTTAAAAATGCGTTCTTTAACTGCTGTTCATATGGGGAATCTTGTGTTTGATCTTCAGGAACCTGCATTCCACAGTGGTTATTAAAACACTCTAATAGTCTGGCATAATACCGGTCAATCGTTTCACCTTCTTGTTGGATGCATTGATTAATGCAAGTCCAATCTGCCCTAGGTTTCCATTTTTCAGAGATGCGGTCTATAAGACCTTTTACTCTGGTGTCTAATTCTGCGCTGCTATGTGGGAGGGGTCTTTGTGCAGCGTCACGGGGATTCCAGTTCCCACTAATCATATACCAATCTGGCCCTACAATTTGTCTAACTACCTTTTCTACCTCTTCTCCGTTTAAGTTATAACTCAATCTCATTCCTTGTAAATCTTCTAAGAATTTTCTAAAATTAACCTATGGATGGGGAATTCCCTCAGTGGGTTTCCGGATATCCTCCGGAGTCCAAGGTCTATACACTAAAATAGTTGGGTCCTGATTGTCCTGACCTGCCTGAGGGTTGGGTACTTCTATAAGTGGACATATTTCTTCTCCTTCACTTATAGATCTTGAATTCTTAACCATTTGCCATAACTCAATGCCTTCATCTGAGTTACCTGCCTTTGTTCGAGACTTGGTCTTGATGGGATCTCTAATAAACGGTTTTATTTTCATAATGCCTCTTTCTTCAGTGACCACAGGATATCGTGGGGGTGGACTAACCTGTTCACTGGCTTCATACTCCGGTGAGGGAGGCAGAGGTACTGATGCTATTATTAAGTTATTGTCCTCTTTGTCTAAAAACATTGCTTTTGAATTTTTGTTCTTTTGTTCCCTACGGTTTACTTCCTCAATCCACCTGTGTGCCTGAGGAATTCCTAATTTACGTTGCTTTTTTACCTGACCTTTGGAATCGGTTTTGCACTGTTTGACAAGTTTGATAAGTGAGGATTTTTCTAATTTTCTGTCGAATTCGTACTTATTAACCCATTTTAAATAATATCTAATATTGTCGGCGCGCTGCGACTGCATATATTTTGCGTCTTCTGTTAACGGTAGATTTTGGGGTCTTTTTGTGCAATTATTACCCATTTTGTTCTACCCTTTTATCGTTACGTAACTTCTCTTATTTTTTAACGTGGTACCACGGATTTTGTTATAGTCTCTTCAGAATGATTGCCTACTTATTCTGTTTCTCCTGATCTATGACAAGACAGTAATCTTTTTGTCCCTGACTTGTAAGAAAAATACAGTCTAACAAAAACAATACACATCTAGTCCCTGATTTAAAACAGAAAACAGAAAAAAGTAGATTCACCTTACCTGAGCCCACGAGATTGATCACCAATTCGTGGAGACCCGTCCTTCAGTCACAGATCAGAAAATGGCTGGCCTATTTTGAACGACAATTCAGTCGGAGGGCTTTTCAGATAAGAAGAACCGATTTGGTTTCTTCCCGGTACAGTTTCAACCACCTGGCCCGTCTGATCCGAGGTGAAGAGAGGGTTCCGGTCCGAAGGACCAATCTGTCAAAGGAAAAAACTTCAAAGACCAATTCACGTTAGGTTCAAGCAAGGCACCCATTATTACTTGCAGCAAGGAGACAAAGCATGTAGGCACAAGGTTTGTCTAAATAATTAATGACTAGTAGGTTATACTTATACAGTTCTCTTCTTGTCACATATAAAATGTTACATTCTATTGCTGACGTAGTTAGACACAGCTTTCTGTATGTTCTACAGAAAATATTGTTAGACTTATTGCTGACCAAGTTAAAATATCTGTCATTCTGCAAAAACATTTTGAGAAAAACAACCTGGCCTTGGGTTTATGTCAGTCCATTTCAGCATTTCAGTTCTTTTATTGTACTGTTCCAATACATGTGTTACATTTTACCTAGATTCAAGGTACATTTCTAGCTTTAGTACAAGTAATGCTGACTACGGTTTAAACTTTCAAGCATCTATTGTTTTCTTTATCAATAGCTTCTAGCAGCTGCATGTTTTCTCATGACATAAGCAGAAATCAATATCCCTTTGTTAATTTTCATGACATTAGCAGAAATGAATTACTTCTTGTTATTTGCTGACATTAGCAGAAAATAGAATGCTTCTTGTTAAGTTTCTAATAGCTGTGCAGATTCATGCAGTGTGAACAGAATAAATGTATTAACCCTTTTAAATCTCGAATGCACTAAATGCACTAAGCATGCATATTACTATTACATATTTTTCTAACAGTTAAAGATCACATTTCTTCAAGGCAGATTCCTAGAGGCCCTCAAACTGAACTTGCTGAGATACAAATCACACTAACTAAAACCAGCTATCAAGTCATTGTATGTTACAGGACTCACCTCAGTGCCCCATAAGAACCATGTTCAATTCTTAAATATACTGGATGAATTTCAGATACACATAAATGCAACGACCCTGGGAAAATTTTAACCACACTTCAATAAACTGAGATGCCTATACCTCAAATGTAGGTTATAACCCAAAATTCCTTTATTTCTTAAACTTGAACTCCCTGGGCCAATAGTCAAAGAACCCACTAGATGGCAAAATATTCTTGACCTGGTTCTTACAAATACAGCATCCATATGCACCATCTCACTGGTACATCCTTCCTCAGCTAAGTTTGACAACAAACTAGTAATTGTCTCCATCAAAATCCTCAAACTGAAAGATGTAAATATCACATTATTCAAAACTTCAAATTTACTAATCTCCTACAATTCTATAATGACATCTCAAAAATTATTTGTAACTGTAACCCCAAAATGCTGACATGTCTAGTACTTATGCAAATAAATTCTGGGCTCACTTAGATAAATGTATTAGCCTGACAATCCCTATAAAACAAAAAGGGAAGTTCAAGAGCAAAGCAGTCTGCTGGACCTCAGCTGTAAATAAACAAGACAATAAAATTAAAAAAAAAGCTTCTTAGAATTTAATGCAAAATTAAAGACTCACAAATCAAAGTCAACGTTAAAAAATTATTGAAGGTACTGAAAAATACCATCATGAAAATCCCATGAACTTGGACTAGTATCAGAAGATAAGGATAATTACAAATCCTGCTTTACTTATGTCAGAGAATTAAGAAATAGCACCCACAATGAATTCAAATTTATTTAAAATGGCACCACCTACTCAGATTTGCTAGATATTGCAAACATATTAGCAAACAAATTCAGTTCAAATTTCATCCCCAGGATAACTATACAAAACTCACATATTCCAATGGACCCCCCCCATTATCACTAAAGAATGTTTGCTAAAGGTACTTTCCTAAACTAAATGCTAATAAGTATAATATCGTCGCATTTGATAGACAATCCTTCAACCCATTCATAGTATAGATAATACCCCACTGCAAATGAAGATGTTGTGAAAGAACTTGGAACATGGGTAAATAATACCCTCTGCTTTGATCATCATTTTTCCACAGTTTTTCAGAAAAAAACTACTATCTGGCACAGCTGATCACAACAAGTATCTCCTGTAGATCTAGAGAAGTTGTTACACCTCTACATTCTGCAATGATCAGCCCTATCATAGAATACAATAGCCCCTTTTGGATGCATCTTACCAGACTTATCAGTCTGTGGGAGAGACCTCAGAGGTTTGTACCAAAAACATTCCTGGGCCTAAAAGACCTGAGCTACCAGGAGGGGTTGGGTTCTCTGACACTGTATTCAGTGTCCTATAAGGGGTGATCTGTGCCTTGCTTTCAGGCCATTAGGGATCCAACACTCTAAGACTTCTTATATATCCACAAATCAAATAGGCCAAAGAACACCTAAGACCATAGATCTGAACCTGCTACACAAATAAACAAATCATGGTGCAAGGACAGATCCATCACACAATGACTACCCCTTCTCGGGAACAAACATCCACTCTGTATCAAACAATGTGAAACACTATCTTCCTTTAAAATGGAGTTATGCAATTGGAAGAAGATTCACAAATGTTGCCACAACATAAATGGCCTACTGCTCCTTGAAAAAGGAGATAAAGTCTAAGGGTAGGTGCAGGCAAGGTGTAAATGGCTGTATGACCCAATTGTCCTGTATTTTCTAGGATTCTGTAATTCTATATTGCATAATTGCTATCCACTGTTTTAGTTACTTTTTTTAAATAAATTTATAAGGTCAATGAGGCAAGACAGTACTTTGACAAAGCAGAGTTGATGAAGGACCAAGGTTAAGAGATTTTCAATGTCCAGATTAATTACATATGAGCCTAGTGAGACTAGTAAGTCTATAGATACTAGGGTCCCTCATTGGGACACCCTTGTGTGATGGCATTATACTGGCTGTTTTCCAGGCTTCAGGAATAATCAGGCACACTGCCTGAACCATGGAACCATGGATGAGATGTTTTTAGCATCTTAAATGGCTGAGAGGACTTGTTCCATAGTAATTAAGAGGGTGGCTGGGATCAGAGCTGGATCATGGTCAAATGGAGCCCTAGGCAAGGTAATGGACTAGGGCCTCCCTCCCCCCAGCCAGTCCAGTGTCCCATTACTTGGCTTTCTCTTTCCAGTTACCATAAACATGTTCAGGTATGCATTCTATTTCCTTCTTTACTTTTACAATGATTACAGAGATGTGATGCTGCTTTTAATACATTTTAAGACACTTAACTGGACGTCTTCTGACCCATTTTGTCTTTTCTTGTGAAGAATTACCTAACTGAAAAACCATGAAAATATAATACATGCCTCTCCCAAAAAAAACACATGTTCTTGACACTGATCATCATCATTCTGGAATATTTTCAATCTCCTGCTAGAATTCATGCCCAGGATTCAGAATGTTGTACCATCATAACAAAGGCAGCTACAATTACTTTATAGAAAAAAGTGTGCCCTTGACAGACTTCTTGTGATTATTTCACCAAAGAAGAGAAAGAAATTTATGATTACTGTAAGAGGGCATTGCCTGGTGGTGCACCTCCCACAAATATAAGAAGTTGAAAGAAAAAAGTAGCAAATTCCTAATGGTTGTAATCTGAGATGTCAGACCTATGAGTTTAGGAACTATCTACAGTGGATATAAAAAGTTTACACACCCACTGTTAAAATGCCAGATTGTTGTGATATAAAAAATGAGACCACAATAAATCATTTCAAAACTTTTCCCACCTTTAATGTGACCTATAACCTGTACAATTCAATTGAAAAACAAACAAATTTGTTAGGGGAAAAAAATAAAAAAAAACATACAATAAGCTGGTTGCATAAGTGTGTACACCCTTAAACTAATACTTTGTTGAAGCACCTTTTGATTTGATTATAGCATTCAGTCTTCATGGGTAGGAGTCTATCAGCAAGGCACATCTTGACTTGGCAATATTCGCCCACTCTTCCTTGCAATAGCGCTCCAAATCTGTCAAATTGCAAGGGTATCTCTTGTGCACAGCTCTCTTTGGGTCACCCCACAGATTTTCTATTGGATTTAGGTCTAAGCTCTGGCTGGGCCATTCCAAAACTTTAATTTTCCTCTGGTGAAACCATTCTTTTGTTGATTTGGATGTATGCTGGGGTCATTGACATGTTGAAAGGTGAAATACCTATTCATCTTCAGCTTTTTAGCAGATGCCTGAAGGTTTTGGGCCAAAAGTGACTGGTATTTGGAACTGTTCATAATTTCCTCCACCTTGACTAAAGCCCCAGTTCCAGCTGAAGTAAAGCAACTCCAAAGCATGATACTGCCACTACCCTGCTTCACCGTGGGGATGGTGGTCCTTTGGTGATGCAAAGTGTTGCTTTTGCACCAAATGTACTTTTTGGAATTGTGGCCAAAAAGTTCAACCTTCATCTCATCAGACCATAACACATTTGCCTCACATGCTTTTGGGAGACTTGATGTATTGGTTTGCAAATTTTAGCCGGCCATGGATGCTTTTCTTTGTAAGAAAAGGCTTCCATCTTGAAACCCTTCCCCATAGCCCAGACATATGGAGAATACGGGAGATTGTTGCCACATGTAGTACACAAACAGTACTTGCCAGAAATTTCTGCAGCTCCTTCACTTTTGCTGTAGGCCTCTTGGCAGCCTCCCTGACCAGTTTTTGTCTTGTTTTTTCATCAATTTATGAGGGACATCCAGTTCATTACAATGTCACTGTTGTCCCATATTTTCTCCACTTTTTGATGACTGTCTTCACTGTGTTCCATGGTATATGCATGCTGTGGAAAATATTTTGTACCATTCTCCTGACTGATACCTTTCAAAACTGAGATCCCTCTGATGCTTTGTAAGCTCTGTGCGAACCATAGCTTTTGCTGTATCAGGCAACTGAGTAAATGTCAGGAAAATCCTGTTAGAACAGCTGAACTTTATTTGCTGTTAATCAGAGTCTCTTTAATTGATGGCAGGTGAGTATTCAAGAAGACTGAATGTTGTAATTAAATCAAAAGGTGCTTCAACAAAGTATTAGTTTAAGGCTGTGCACACACGCAACCAGCTTATTGTATGTTTTTTTATTTTTTTTATATTTTTCCCTTAACAGATTTGTTTGTTTTTCAGCTGAATTGTACAGGTTATACATCACATTAAAGGTGGGAAGAGTTTTGAAATGATTTATTGTTGTCTCATTTTTTTTATATCACAAAAACCTGGCATTTTAACAGGGGTGTGTAAAACCTTTTATATCCACTGTACACGCCTTTGTGTATAAACTAGTACTGTAATATTTTACTGCCAAGAATAAAAAGTGAAAGGAGCTCATAAAGTGATGTAAAAATAAGTTTAATAGCAAGGCTTTCAAGATAAAACTCTTCTTCAGTGCTTAAAAATCATACTAAAGTATATTTCCATATGTACATCGCATGAACAAATTCAAACCAATAGAAGCACAGTAGCAATACAATAATTAAAGTACTGAGTGCTTGTTTCATGGAAAAAGAGATCTTCTCTTGAGAACAGGTTTTAAACTCACAGTATCATTCAGCTCAGGGGACTAGACCATATCTCACAGATTCTTGGACTGTTTTGTTTGGAACTCCATATTGGATGTTTACCAGTTTGTTTTTTTGCCAACGTTTTACTGCAATAGTTTCTGCATTTTAATAAATGGTGCATTTTTGTATTTTTACTTTATGAAAATTACGAGACAGATTCCATAAAGTTCACAGAAACTATTTATAGATAGTACAACACTCCAAAGGAAGACTTCAGAGTACCAGCTGCAGACACTATTTCAGAAAACACTCTGAAAGCACTGAGTACACAGCTATTCAGCGTAGGATAATTATGGATTCTACTCATGCCTGTCTTATTCCAAAACACATATGGGTGCAAAATGCAACTTAAATGCGACAAACTGCAACACTGACTCTGTTTCAGAAATCTTAAGGTGTATGCTATATGGCCCACAAGGAACAGAAACTAGGACTACAGATTCTGCTGTATTCCATAACAATACCAAAAAAAAGAGGGCAAATATGCAATCAGCATTTAATCAACTGCAACCTGTTGCAGTGATGCAAGCTATAAATAAGGCTGTGGCTGTGCAGCCTGGAAGGCAGCTAACTAGAGTCAGAGCAAATAAACCAGTTGTCAGACCAGCAAATAATGGACAAGTGCCAGCTAGACAGACAATTGGTGCAGGTCGTCTGCAGCATGTGTGCCCCAAACATGTCTGTGGAGACCCTGCGAGGAATCACCATTCTCCTTGAAACCAAAGTGTGTCTCAGCCTGGATGTACTTGTATCTGGGACATTCCAGAGACACATGAGGGTGCTGTGGGAGTGTCACAGTACCCTAGCAAAATTCCTGGCAGCAATGTGCAGAAATGTGGATGACTTCATACACTTTCCATCCACCCCATGGAGTGGAGAGCTGTAATGCACTATTTTTACAGCAATGCAAACATCCCCCATCTACTTAGTGCAATAGATTGCACATGTATACCTATAAAGACACCAGTACTTCCTGAAGCAGACTGATATATAAACAGAAAGGGCTGGCCATCCCTGAGATACCAGATTGTGTGTGCAGCAGATGGCAGCATAACAAACATCATGGCAACACATTATGGAAGTGCTCATGATACTGCCATTTGCAGGCAAAGTTGACTGACAGCTGCATTCCAGCAAGCTGAACTACTTGATGGATGGCTACTGGGTAAGTACAGGAACACAGCTAGGATATAAGCTAAGGATACCACTCCCAACAATTTCCATACTGACCAAATGTGAGTTTACTCTTTGCAACAGGTGACTGTGGTTATCCATTTGAGCTGTGGCTAATGACACCAAGCCTTTAACACCTAACCCTGCAGAGTCTGGCTACAATAGAGTGTATGTAACAACCAGAAACACCACAGACCATGTGTTTGGGGTACTGAAGGCTAGGTTCAGATGTTTGGACACATCCAGAGGTGCACTGCAATACTCACCTGAGAAGGCAGCATAGATGATAATGGTGTGTACCATGCTGCACAACATGGTAATTAGAGCACATAACAGTCTTCCACCTGCAGGTGTGGCTGAGCTACTTCAAAAAATGCAGATGTCTGAAGTAGGGTTGCCACCTTTTCAAAAGGCCAAAGTGAGACATTTTTGGTACAAACATCAGATTTTACAGGCCGACACATACCCACGGTCAGTACAAAGGTTAGAACTTAACCTTTTTGCCTAAATAAAAGCTTATTCTTGTAGCATTTTAGTTGCTTGTTCTGTTTCTTATTACATTTAGCTATTTTAGATACAGAATAACTGTTTTATGCAACTATTACATAAAATGTAGGAAATAATTTTGTCCTAAAATCTCAGGACATTTGCCATTTTTACAATTTTTTGTCAGGACACAACTGCCCAAAGAGGGACTGCCCCTCGCAAAGTGGGACAGGTGGCAACCTTGGTCGGAAGATGACATCCCACAGGTATCAGAGGAGGAGCAGGAGGACACAGGGGGCAGATGACACAGGCATAGGCAACGTAAGGTGTGACCACAAGTGAAGGACCAGGCAACACAGCAGCATCTGACCCACAACTTTGAGTCATGAGAAGCTACAAGTACATAAGTATACAGATTAAACATTGATGTTCAGGTGTTGCCCCACCATAGCAACATGGATTGCATCTAATGGCAATTTCTCACCAGATATGCACACTGATCATCAGGCATAACACCATAATCATAACAAATATCATTATGAACATATACAAATCTGTCACAACAGGGATCATCAACTCAAGGCACAAATGAAACAGGTATGCATACAGACTCATATTGTTGTATCAGTGTATGGCACACAGTAAGGGACATACATCACTGAGACACACTCCTATCTCTCCACTATAACAAGCTGCAAACAGGTAAACAATGCAGGACATAATGCAGAATTTTTAATACTATAAGCATAATATATCACTAAGAAATGGATAATGGAATGTAATAAAATGAGTCAGCTATGTTTATTAAACTGTTGGAATAATGTGGATATAAAATATATGTATATATAATAATATATGTTGGAAACATATATGTCAATAAACACAGAGAAATGACATTGTCAGCGTTCTGCTCAGCAATCATCATTGCCATGGGGTGAGAATGACCCTACCAGTCAGAGTGGAAAATCTTTCTATGTTACTCTTATGTAGTCTAAGGCACCCACACTGACGTCTCACACTGCAGTCTGCTCTGCCCTGACCATGTATGGCCCAGGTTGCTCCACAGAAGAAACTGAGAAGTTGACTGTGACTTGTCTGTCTAGTTGTGAGTGCCACGCCTACAGCAGGTGGACCAGCAGGTGAAGTGTGTCACACTGGAGCATAGACACTGATGCCTGATATGCAAGGTTGGCTCTGCTGACAGGGGACCTGCCTCTCCCATGTGGCAACTTACTGACTATGCCACAGATAACATGCTTTCATTCTGAGCAGCCAATGACAACATTATCTCATTGTGTCTGCACTCCTGTCCTTCAAGCAGCATACCCAGCTGATGTGCAACACAGCCTGTGGCAGATCCATGACATTGTTGGGTATGTTCATTTGCCTGTAGAAGTAGGTGGACATCCTCTGACACCTGCCTATGCATACCATCTGCACACACACACATCTACTGCTATGGCAAATACTGATGTGCTGTGGGGAACTTTCTACATCAGCAGCAGTCTCAACTTGGGTCTGTTGTTCACTGGCCTCATCCTGTCCACCATCTGATGTCCCCCATTGTCAGAATGGCTGGACAAGTTTTCCTCCACATCTAAAGCTACAGCCACAGCCACATGACTGCCATCAACTTGTCTGGACTGTATCACCATGTCACTCTCCTGTGTGCCAAGGGCCATGCTACCATACTGAGACACATCAGATCTCACATTTATTTTATTTATTTATTTTATTTTCAGTTTGATTACTGGGGAAGTCCAATGGGCCAAGAAGTGCCCATTTTCAGTGGAGGCCGGGGAGAAAAGTTCCATAAGCAATACAATGCAATAAAGGTTACAAAATACAATAAAGGTTACATAATGTTAGAGGTAAAGTACAAGAGTAAGATTCATACATTCAGGAAACTGCAAAAATGTAATATACATCATAAGACAGTGTAAACAGAATATATATATTTTGTTTTCCAGTGGACTTCAGATGTTTACAATATTTACATACTTGGAGTTAATTAAAGTCTGCTAGTTCTGATTTTTGGAGGAACAGAAATACGTTTGAGAGTATAGTGGAGCAGAAGCATGGAGAACTTAGTGGGGAGAATCCCTAGAATTTATGTAGGGTGAAAGCAGGAGCATTTCCATTTGGAAGATAGGTGTAGGAAAAGTTGGGTCTTGAAGGATTCAGTGTTAGGTATAGTCCTAAGTGAAGGAGGGAGAGTTCCATTTTTTACCTAGAGAGAAGGAGAGTAGAAGCTGGCCAGCGGGACGTTTGGATTTGTGATTGGAGATTAGGTTTTGGTGTTCAAATCTCAGAGGTCTGAAGGATGTTCATTAAGGCTGGGCATTTACCTGGGTAGAATATTCATTTGTGAGCGGTGGTTAGTTGGAGATAGTCTAGGTGGTTAGGGAGTTCTAACCAGTTCAGAGATTGTAGGCTAAGGCAGTGGTGAGTAGAGGTTTTGGATTTAGTGGCAAATTTAGTGATCTTATTATAGCAAGCTTCAAGTTTAGAGGTGTTAGAAGCAGATAGATTGGTTAGAAGAGGGGCTCCATATAGAAGAGAGGGTAGGCGATAGCTAATTGCCAGGGTATACCTAGAGGAGTTGGAAAGAAATTGATTATTCCTATATAGCATACCTAGCTTTTGGTGGGTTTTCTTCATGTTTTGTTGTATGTGGAGACCGAATTTGAGGTGTTCGTCTATGGTAATGCCAAGGAGTTTTGCAGAGGGGACTACTTCTATAGCAGTGTTAGTTTGGCTTAGGACATTGAAAGCGTTTTTGTCAAAGGAGGAAACCCTGGTGGGGAGGAAAATTAATATTTTTGATTTATTGGAGTTGAGGGAGAGGTGCTTTTGGTGCATCCAGTTCTCTGTAATGGAAAAAGCTAATTGAGTTTTAGTCAGTAGTTCAGGAATGTTGGGGGTGGCACAGACTAAGGTAGAGTCATCAGCGTATTGGATGACTGTAGTGTCAGGGATGACAGTGTGAAGGTTATTTATAAAGATGTTGAAAAGCATGGGTCTGAGGATGGACCCCTGAGGAATGCCAGTAGGTGTAGGCAAGAAGGAAAAGGTGGAGTTCTTCCATCTGGCAGCTTGAGATCTGTCAGATAGGTAACTGGAGAACCAGGATAGAGTATTAGGGGAGAGATTAAGGTTGGCGAGATGAGAGAGAAGGTGCATATGGGAGATGGTGTCGAAGGCTTTAGATAGATCTAGCAGTACTGTGGATACAATAAGTCCAGTATCTTGGGCCTGATTAACAGTTTATAGGAAGGATAGTAAGGCAGTTATGGTGCTGTGGCCAGGATGGAAGCCGTGCTGGGTGGGTGCAAGTGGATGATTCTGAGTTAAGTAGGGCAAAAGTTGGTGGTGGACACATTTTTCTAGAATTTTAGATATTGGAGAGAGTAGGGCAATGGGGCGGAAGTTAGAAATAGTGGTGTTTTTGCCTACTTTGTGAAGCGGTAGAATGTAGGCTGAATGCCAGAGTTTGGGTACATATGACTCATTTATGGATCTGTTAATCAGGATACTAACTGGGAGAGCAATACCTTTGGCTGCGCATTTGAGGAAGGAAGAGGGTATGTTGTCAGGGGCATTAGAGCATGGCTTTAGTTTGGATAAAAGCTTTTTTATAAAAATGATGGAAACAGGTTTGAGCTGGAAATTAAGGGAAATTAAGGGGACAGTTATTAGGGTTGTTTGGTGTTGAGAAGAGGGAGTTAGATGGATTTTTATTCAGGAATGTTTTGGTTAGTTTAGCTATGGATTCAGTAAAGAAGGTGTTGAAATGGGAGCTCAGCTCCCTGTCAGTTAAACTAGGGTCAGGGCAGGGATTATTCCTCGATCCAGGATGGAGAAGGGAGTTGACTGATTTCCAGAATTGTTTTGGGTTCTTATTGTTGCTGGACTGAAGTTTATTATAGTAGTTTTTTTGTCCTTGGTGATAAGTTGTTTTACTTGATTGCAGAGTTGGGTGTATTGGAGCAAGGCAGAAGACAGTTTATTTTTCTGATAAAGCTTCCAGGCTTTGTCTCTGTGACACATAATTTGTTTAGTTTCTTTGGTCAGCCAAGGAGCAGGATTGGTTTTGATTTGTTTGTTTCTTAGAGGGGCTAAGGAGTTAAGAGTATTTAGGAAGATAGAGTTAAAATGCTCTACAGCATTATTGAGTGGAAGAGTGTTTAGGATTTTCCAGTTAATTTGTTTAAAAATGTTAGAGAAAATTGAGGGGTTGAAGTTGCTAAGGTTATGAGTTTGAATGTAATGATGTTGGAGTTGGATGGAGTTAGTTGATCGATGAATGAAGGCAGTGAGATGGTCACTGAAGGTGTCAGGGATAGTGCCAGAGAGAATGATTTTGTTTGGATGGGAGACTAGAATCCAATCTATGATAGACCCTGGGGGTGGTTTTTGTTAGGACGAGTTGTTGAATGGATTATTTGGGAGAAGTTGTAAAGGTTAATGGATAGGGAGGGGGATGGCGTGTTGATTTTATTCCAGTCAATATTGACATTGCCTAGAATATAGGTTTCATATTTTATTTCAGCTGAGGCCCAGTGAAGAATATTCTCAAGGGTAGAGATATTATTGCCAGGGGAGATATATAAGGAAATAATGCAGATATTCTTATGTTTATTCAAACGGAGAAGGCTTGCTGTGATTTCAGAATATTTTAATTGAGGGTTAGGGATTTGAAGACGAATTAGGGAGAGGAGGTTGGAGTAGATTAGAGCAGAGCCTCCACCTTTTTTATTTAAACGGTCACTTCTGAGGATGTGCTAACCTGGAGGTAAAATTTCAGAGTCAGTAATATGGGGTTTTAGATAGGTTTCAGAGATGGCTAAGATGTCAGGTTGGTTGTGATTAATCCAGGCTTGTACATGGTGAAATTTGTTGTTAAGGCTCTGGGCATCGATAGTGAAGATCTTGAGAGTGCTAAGAGAGGAAGTGGGTGGAGAAGGGGGGAAAGTGTTATTTGTAGTGGGGGAAGAAGGGGGTGGAGGGAAGGAGTAGTTTGTACTGAGGCAGGGGCCAGGGTTAGGGTGAATGTCTCCAGATAAGGCTAGGATATTACAGGTGATAAGTTTTAGCCTATTAGGTTTGTATAGTAGGTAGTTATCTGGGCTTAGCAGTAGTTTAAGAGAGAGAGAGTTTTTGTTGAGGTGGAGAATAGTTTGGGATGGAAAAGATGTAGTAGGTTGGGTGGAATAAGGGAGGAGGATATGGAGTGGAAGTGAGAGAGTAGAAGAGATTGTAGTTGAGTGTTAGGGATAGTTTGAGTAGGAGGTAGGAGTGAGGGAGCTTTATAGGAGTATGAAATAGCAAGATACAGAGGAATTAGTAAGATGAGAAGGGAGCAGGGGAGTCGGATAGTAAAGGGGATTTGGGAGGGCATGATTAGAATGGATGGGGTAATGAAGAGAGAAGTGTAATGGGAGTTAATATGCTAGTTGAGGAGGGAAGGTGTAGAAGTGGAAGGGGAGAGTTAGAATTGAGGACAGCACAGGGGAAGACTAAGTGTAGATAGGTATAGGAAGTGGAGTGGGAGGAGTAATAGTGGGTGGAGAAATAAGAGGAGGACTATAATTTGATAATGAATCTAGGGGAGGGGTAATAATAAGAGGATTATGATTGGATAATTGATATGGTAGGAGGGGTCTGTTAGGAATAAATGTGGAGGTGCTGGGGGCGGGTGAGATTTGGGGGCAGGGTAGAGGAACGGAGTGAGCCCACAGGGCGAACAGAGTGGGTAGAGCCAAAGGAGGAGAAAGTGAAGAAGACAATCAGTAAAGAGAGATAGTCAAGGTAAGTTTTGCAGAGATATGTAGGAGTAAGAAAGACTGCTGAGAAGTGGAGTGGTGAGTAGATATGTAGATGAAGGACAGAGAGAGAAGGTAGGGGGCTTAAGAAGGATAGAAAAAGGGTGTTTGTAAAGCGAAGAGTGGGTAGGTAGTCCTGGGACAGTGGTGAGGGAGAGAGTAGAGGAAAGATGTCAGGGAGCTGTATAGGGGAGATAAGGAGGGTGTGGGCAAAGAAGTGGGGACAGTAAGAAGGTAGAGGAGCGCCACCTAGTGGTCAGTCAGTTTACTACAGTAGAGGCCCCAGGAAGAGATATCAGGTAAAGGGAAAGAGGGATCTATCATAGGTCAGGATAGGGGGTATAATTATAGAGGGTAAAGTAGGATAGTCAAGCAGCAAAGAGGAGGGAAGTTAAGGCTGCTGGCTGGCCTGGCAGGGAAGCGCACTGCGACCTAGTTGTAATCAAGTTAACTACTACCAAGTGTTAGGGCAGTACACTTCCTACAAAATCCTACAAAATCCTTGCTGTGAGTGGTACTCAGGGAGCAGTAATGCCTTTCAAGTTTGGTTTAAATTGTCCATTATTGATGGTTCTTAGCCAGGGTGTCTGGGAGCGTACTTTGAAGAGATTATGGCAGGGTAGGCAGGAGCCCAAGCTAGAATATACAAGGAGAGAGAAGAAAGTTTAAAGGCAGGCAGTGCAGGCATTGAGAGGTCACAAGCAGACAGTTGTTAAAATTTGCATAATTAAATTTGAAACTAAGGTAAATATGCAGCTAAGATAAGAGATAAGTTACGCTCTTTCAGTACCTTAATGATACAGCCAAGCACAGGAGGGTAACTGAGATAAACAGCTCCTTATGCGCAAGGTAATTTCAATGAGCAGACAATTGGTAAATTAATTTAAATGAGCACACAACAGCTGAGTTAAAAATCCGCATGCATGCACAGTGTTAGTCAAGCGATTGCATCAGGATTCCGGTAGAACCAAACACAAGAAGGAAACAACAGTTAAAAGGGACTAGAGCAAACATTAGTGTTCCAGCAGAGCCAACACACAAAAAAAAATAACTACAGTTTGAGAACAACAAGCTTGGATATAGCTTAAAATGACAAAGCAAGCCCCAAACAGCTATTTCAGCCACGTGTTACGCGCTAGAATAAACTAAGCATTTACAGGTTACATTAGGTAGAAGTGACAAAGTATTGATAACTATGCAATGTGCGCTACTTCAGTTAAACAATGTGAACTATCCCAGTTGTACAGATAGATAACAATGTAGCTTACTAGTATAGTTTCAGAAATGATTATCAAACAAATCCCTAGTGGACTAAAAGCAAGTTCCGCTAGCAGAGCTCTATGTTAAGTAATCATTAGCAAAGAGGAAACATAAGATAAATTCCACATTTCAGGACAGTCCATAAAGTAATGGCAAGCACATAACACTGTGTAGCATTTCAGATTAGCAGTTAGATAATAAAACAAGAGCAGATTCAGTAAACAACCATCAAGCAAGCTCCTTGTGGAGCTAAATGCAAGTTCTGCGTACAAGCACTTACTTAAATAAGCGCTTGCAGCGGGAAAACCAATTTATGTAAATGACTATCAAACAAGCCCCTTGTAAAGCTAAATGTGATTGTGATCACCAGATGGGCTAATGGGGGATACAGATAGATGATGTGCTAAAAGAAGGGACAGATGACACAGATCAGGACAACGTGGTTACATCACATGCTGTTTATCATTAAAGACATATGATGCATATATCTCACTGCGATGTTAAAGATAATGTTGACTTACCATTATGTTTTTTCTATGTATAGGTCATGGAATCTATATAACAGAGAGTTGACATATGTGATGAATACAAAAATAATACACACCTGAAAAGTCCTCCTGGGAAGATGGTATGGTATAAGAGGAAAGCACTTCAACTATTGTAGGGAAAAATATCAGCATTATTAATTACACCATTGCCAGCATGAACCATTCAAAGTTAAACCATACAGTAGGTTTTACACAGGCATACCACTTGTCTGTGCACTTGATGATGGTGATGATGTAGTCCATCCTATGAATAGATAGGAGGACACAGTATTAATGGGAGACATCAACAAGAGCAACAGCAATGTCATGTATGAAAGACAGGTAATAGCAAATCACTGACTGACTCCCGCTGTTGTGAGTTTTTGTGTGGTACTGCATATCCTGCATTAGGAAAGTAAAGAGAAACACAAGACAGTCATGTATGCAGGCAACAGAATGCTGACAGCATAACATATACAACACAGTAGCAGGGGTTGCAGATACTCACATGTCTGATGCTGTACCTGATGGACAAATGCCCCGTGTTGAAAAACAGTGACATTAATATCATGTATCACAGGTCTGCTACAAATTGCTGCAAAATAACATACCTGGTCTGTCTGTACTTGCACCTGGGTGGCTTGGGCAATCACTAGATGTACCTGTAGTGTACAATGTTAGGAAACTATTAATCTGCTGGTAAACAGCAGTGCCATGAAATGAGGCTGAGAAAATAAAAGTTAGTGGTCACAGTGTCTCAGTATGGAGACACTCATCTGTCCTTCCCTGGTGCTGTCCAGAAGTAGATGGACCTGTGAATATTAATGCAGACAGAATTACACTTGCTGGTTGCACTGTTTTGTCTGTACTGCAGACATATTAGTACATGTTATTACACTTAATTTCACTGTCATTACCCTGTGTGGATCTGTGTGCATGGCTGAATTCTGCTGCTGTAAATCCAAAATAATACTACACAAATAAGCGTGCAACAGTAATATGTGATGATTTACTCTATAGTCATTCATGTCATGCAAAGTAAGACATACATGTTTGGCCTGGAACTCCTGCTTCTACCCCATCCCCGGGGATGCATTGTTCCCCAATTGCTGTATGCATGGAGGCAAGAAATATCATGTTCTGTTCCAGGAAGAGTCAGTGGTGGTCCACCACCAGTGATGTTTTAGGCTCAGTGGTGGTCCACCACCTGTGATATTTTAGGGTCAGTGGTGGCCCACCACCAGTGATGTTCCTCAGTCTCTCATATCATCATAACCTGTTGGCTACAAGAAGAATCATGTCAGAGCAACATCAGCTACCAGTGTCACTGGATCTATTGTGATCTCCAACCATGTTAATCACGTTGGTGATGTCAGCCTGCACTTCCCTCCTTTGTATGGTATTCCTGCACGTCCAAGGAGTCTCCTTCCATGTAGCTGCAAAGCATCTAGTATGATGTCATTTTCCTGTTGGGAGAAACTGTTATCCCTTCCTCTGTATGCCATCTGAAAGACAATGATACACACATGATAATATTCCTGTGGGGGCCCAGTTATGCAGATGATTATGCGGACAGCACATGTCACCATGCATGACATATATATCAGCATACACACACACACACACACACACACACACACACACACACACACATATATATATATATATATATATATATATATATATACACACACACACACACACACACACACACACACACACATATCATACATGTCACCATAAATACACCATATAGGTGCATACGTATGCATTCCAGTGCAGTGTAAATGTCTATGATACACTTTGACAAATACTAATATGACATATAAAAAGTAACACCAATGTCTGTATATATAACAGTTGTTAAAACAACACAACTCATGATATCTGTAAAGGCTACCCTTGGGATTCAAACCACTTACACAACATATCTATATATATGAACTCCAAAGACAACTGCATCATGCCATATGAGGGCTGCATACATTTTACATTCAAATACTATATAAATTCATTTGAACAACTTATGGAAAGCATCAGAGTATGGAGCCTTTCTATATTGAGCCAGTAGTTATAAGATTTGTGTTAATAACAATCAATAAAGAAACATCCATAACAGCAAAAGGACATATTATTTACGGATCCGCAGGTTTCCTTACATACACCACAGAGTGTATGGAGATACCCTTAAGACATACAAATGATCTGTAAATACATTTTTATGTACTGTTCACTTTGGCTATGTAAATCTGTCTATAGAACTGCACATGGGAAATTAATGCATGTCCTTAAAGCAGATGGAAATACCTGTATTTCACACTGAGCTGTGTTTTATACAAAGATTTTGATACAAGGATTTTAATCAAGTATGTTATATTGCAGATGTTCACATCAGTTTGATTTTAAGGTCAGCTATGCTCTTCATGGGAATGTGTAGCATATCATCATACCTGCTGCACCATGGATGAGACAACACCAAAACCGGAGTAGAGATGATTACTGGGACAATATTTGGGAGGTTGTGACTGATGTGTTTCAAACATAGATAAGGGACATGATGAGGAATTTCTTCCAGGATATGGCACAGGCTATGCCTGACTCATTTAAGGAGCTAGACCATGAAGCCATTCATGAGGTTCATCCCCATCAGTCTGGTCCTTCAGCTCCATAGGTATTGTCTGTGTGCTCCAATTGTATTATGCTGCCAATATGCTGATTGCCATATAATTGATTAGCCTGTATAGGCACCATTGTGGATGCAACCCATGTAGCTGCCATGCTTATGTGTTATCATCGCGTAGCATTTAATAATGCTTTAATATGTGCATGACACACACATTAACACTCTACACTTTTCTCCTACATTCAGCTATCCATGCATTGCAGAAATTACCCTGCAGCTAGTGCTGCAACAATTAGACTGTAAAAATGTGTTTTACTGAGGGAAACTGAAAGACAACAGATATTGCCCATAATCTAGTACTAGCACTGTGGTATGGTTCAGATTTTTGCATTGCTATATCATGTATGTGCAACAGAAAGACATGTTATCTCCCACATGTTTTGGATGACAGTTTTCATGTTTTTCCACTAGCATGATATAGTCTTTTGTGCCATGTATTGATAATGCTGATGCCATATGAGGTCATACACAGATAGGTTCATAGGTTCATACTAGGCTATGTGCCCTTGGGCATTTATAAGCCTAGACAGAGTGTGTTTGGCTTTCGCCACCCATTTTAAATTAATTTTGCTATGCCCTTTTTCGAGGTTAGTATACTGTGCCTCTGTCTAACAGTGACACAGAAGTGATACCCGGGGTAAACCTACGATCTCCCATCCACTCATCAAGACTCCTCTTGAAGAGAGTCAATGAGGGACACTGCCTAACCTGGACTGCGATTTTATTCCAGAGTGAAGGGAGCCTCTGGGTTATGAATCTGTCCCTCCAGCATGTCCTATTTATTTCAGTGCTGAGGTTCAAGTCTCTTGAGCGCGTGGCTCGATGGGATTTGGATTTTCTGAGGTGCAGCATGTCCATTAATTCCGGATTGGACATGGCTTTATACGTCAGGCACAGATCGCCTCTGAGCAGGCGGTATGCCACTGAGTAGAGCTGGAGTTTCTTTAACCGGGCAGTATATGGCATCTGTTTGAGTCCTTTGATCCTCTTGGTGAGGTACTTTTGGGGTCTTTCCAGTTGCTGCAGGTGTCTGGTAAGGTACATCCCAAAAGGGGCATTGTACTCAATTATCGGCCTGATGAGGGATGATTAAAGAGGCACGATGACCTCCCCTTATCTAGATGTGAATCCCTTCATGATTAGGTGGGCTATATAAAATGTTTTTCTAACCACTTTGGCCACGTGGTTGTCAAATGACAGATTGCTATCAACTTGGGTCCCCAGGTCCCTAATTACTTCTTCTGTACTTAATGGATTACCACCTATGTGGTAATTTGTGGGCACTTTGTTTTGCCAAAGGGGATGACTATACACTTTTGGCATTTAGCTTGAGGCCATGGCTCTGGCACCAGTTGTCTGTTTCTATGAGGCCCTTTTGGAGGATGCTTGTGTCAGCTGGAGAGTCGATTATGGTGCCCAGTTTGCAGTCATCTGTGAACTTGGTCAGCCACAGTCCTTCCGTGTTGGCCTGTACCTCCGAGAAATATATACCGAACAAGAGAGGTCCCAGGACTGAGCCTTGTGGGATGCCACTTGTAACTGGTTTGGAGTCTGACATGGCTCCAGCAATTCTAACCATGTGGGTTCTGTCCTTGAGCCAGTTTGCAACCCATCTAGTGACATAGGGGTTTATATTTAAGCTGGTGAGCTTATCTATAATGCCCGGGTGGGGTATTGTATCGAAGGCTTTTACGAGGTCCAGGTAGGCTGTGTGGACCACCTTCCCCTCGTCAATGGCCTTGGTGACTGTTTCAAAGAAATCTACCAGGTTTAAGAGGCAGGATCTGCCCTTAACAAAGCTGAACTGGGTAGGATCCAGTGTCTGTAGGTCCCCAATATCTTTATTTATGAGGTCCATGATGATCCTTTCCATAGCTTTGTAGGCCAAGCTAGTCAGGCTTATGGGGCAATAGTTTCCAGGATCCGGTGAGGCACCACCTTTGTGGAGAAGGACCACTGTTGCTGTATGCCATTCTTTGGGTACATATCCTGTAGTAAGGTTGAGATTGAACAGTAGTTTTATGTTTGGGTTTAGCTCTTCTTGGAGTTCATGTAGGACGCAGCCCGGGACACCGTCTGGTCCCATTGATGCTGTGTTTTTTGCTTTGGAGAGGGCGGCTCTTACCTGAGCATCTGAGATGTCAGGGGGGCAGCATTCTGCTGGGATAGATATTTGCCCTTTTGGTGGAGGGGGGGGGAGTTTGCACTGAACCTGTCAGCTAGGATGTTGGCAATGTCTGTGGGTTTGGTGTATTTTTTGTCATTTTAGACTAATTCTGAGCATATCTGGGAATTCCCACCCAGGTTCCTAACATAACTAAAGAAAGCCTTGTGATTATCCTTAGTGTCCTGTGCAATTTTTCTCTCGAAGCTGGCTTTAGACGATTTTATGAGTGCCCATAGTTTTTTGCTAATACTGATCAGAGATGCCTTCCCTTTTTGGGATTTTGCTCTATCATGTAGTAGCTTCCTCCTTCTATTGTATAGTTTGTTTATAGCTGGGATCCACCAGACACGACGTCTGCCTTTGGAGGATTGGGTCTTGGTTTTATTTGGGATTGCATGATCCATGCATTCCTGAAGGTGTTCATAGAATGCGTTTATAAAGGATTCTGTGGTCTGGGCCGTATTTTCCACAGGCCCGGGGGCTTTGAAGGATTCCACCTCAGTTTTGAGGAGTGTGAAATTTGCTTTAGAGAAGTTTTTCACTGTGGTTTTCTGGGCAGGGCGTGGGGTTAGGATGTGAATATCCAGTGAGATTAGTTTATGGTCTGGTCTTACCAGTGAGGGATACACTTCTGGTCTGGAGCATAGAGTCCCCATGTTGGTGATGATCAGGTCCAGTATGTTTTCCCATCTTGTGGGAGAGGTAACAAGTTGTTCCATAGCATTTGAGTTTATAAATTCTAGGAACCTTTGGGCTAAGGTGTTGGAGCTAGAGTAATGCTCCCAGTCTATGTTTGGGTAGTTGAAGTCGCCCAGTATAATGGTGTTTGGAGAGACCTTCATATTTTCCAGTGTTCTCAGGAAGGCCGAGTGTGGTTCCTGGGTTTGGGAGGGTGGTCTGTAGCATGCTATAAACTGGAAGGCAGTTTTACCCACTGTTAGTTGCACATGGATAGTCTCTGATGCTTTGTGCTGTGCCACCAACCTGGAGGTGTGGGTATCTTTGACAAATACTGATACTCCCCCTCCTTTTGTGGTTCGGTCCAAGTTTTGAGTCTGGAAAGCATGGTATGAGGTATAACCTGGTAGTGCTGGGGTGCTCTTGGGAGCCTTGAACCAGGTTTCTGTTACTGCACAGATATCGATGTTCTCCATGCTAAGGAGAGTTTCGAAAAGTGCATCTTGAGGTTTAGACTTCTGGCGTTGAGTAGCATTACTCTTAGTTTCTTATCCCTTGTGATACCTATGGAGGTGGGTTCGTTTTTTGAGCCTTGCCTAAAAATGGCACTATGGGGGTAGCAAGAGCCTTTGCCAATATCCGAAAGCCCAGGGGTGACAGGTGCAAGCCGTCCCTAGCGAAGGATCGTGGCTTGTCGAGCATGTCATCCCAGGCTGACAGGCATTGGATCCCCTTTGAATGACACCAATACTTAAGCCAATTGTTGAAATTGATCATCTTGTCTTCATATTGTGGCATCATTCTTGGTGAGGGTAAGATGCTACTCAAGGTCAGGGTCATACCAGCCTGGGCTACATGCTCAGAGAGCTCCTCTATGTCTCTTTTCATGTAGTCCAGGGAGGTACATCTCAGGTCATTCACACCAGCATGGACAATGACTGAGTCATATTTGTACTTGCCTTGGAGTGACCTGAGTGCTTGTGTTATGTGGCGGATCCTAGCTCCCAACAGGCAGCTCACTGTGACCTTCTCCTTGTTCAGCCTGGTGAGTGGGACGTCAGTGTGCCTGATGATAGAGTCACCTATTACAAGTGTATCAGGTGTGTTGTTTAGCCTTAAGGGCTGTGACTGTTCAGCACACTGGCTTTGTGAGCTATGTGTTGCACGTGTTTTGTTTTGGGGTAGCGGTTGCTTGGGTGTCTGCTTTGGAGGTCTCTGCTGCTTAGGCAGATTTTTATTTAGAGCATCCGAGTATGTTTTTGTGTGTTTATGTGTTTGGTTTGCTGTCGTGGTAGGTCTATGTGAGACTGGAATTGTAGTGGGTGTGGTTTCCTTCTCCTCCTGACTGGTTACGCCAGTACTGAGTTGAGAGAGCTTAGTCTCCAGTTTGGCTATATGGTTGCATCCCTCACATGTGTTGGAATTTGTTAGGAGGAGGAAGGGTTGTCTGTGTACATGAGGCAGTTGTAACATTGCCTCAAAATTCCCAGATTCACCAGATGGACCGGAGAGGAGATTGACAACTGACCTTTGGACATGCTAGAATAGTATTGGGAATTCCTTTATAATTGAAAAAAAGGGCCAATGGGGAACAATGTACTCAAGGGGAGTTTG
>NC_056735.1:966260399-966280399 GCF_019279795.1 Protopterus annectens
GAATTTAGCTTCAGTAGCAAATAATGGCCATAGTTATCCGTGGTGGTGGTGCTGCAGTAGCGTTGTCACCTCACAGTAAGACGCTGTCCGGTTCGATTCTCAGTTAGAGCGTCTTCTGCGTGGAGACATGCGTGAATGGGCATACCTTCATTGAAGGTTGTGCATCAGGGCTGGTAACTTGGCACGTAAAAATCAACTACCAATCATTAGCGGACCGGAGTAACGCTGTGGAACCCCTAACAGGGAAAAGCAGAAAGACATAAACAAACAAAGCAAATAATGGCCTTAACTTGTCTGCAAACCTTCAAATGTCAATAACTGGAAAAGCAAAGTGTCACACTCAATAATACAGGCAAAGAAATGGGCAGGTGTGTGATTTAATGCTTTAGTCCACTTTATAAAATTAGGACTTCATCAGAATACAGACACAAACATCCCCCCCCCCCAAAAAAAAAACATTTCATGGTCACATGATCAAATAATCTAAATATAAAACTTGTTAAAAAGGAACCTTGATGACAATAATTTTCCCAAAAGATAACTAAATGCAATTCATTATATCAGCTCTTATTTTCAATACACAGTTCATGTTAATGTTTTCATTTAGCCATGGTGGAGTGTAGAATTCAACCTGAATTGCCACACAAGTTCATTGCACTCTGCTATATAGATGTTTCCCTGCTCCCCATCCCTTTTACCAAGGTCAATTTTTTCCTCTTCCATGATAGTGATTTTTTTAATCAGTACAATTTAAGGCATACTTACTTCTAAAATTATACATTGGGTTCAGAAATCCACTCTTTTTAAGATTTCTTTCTGCCTTACCAACATAGATTTCTTCACATGCTGCACAATAAGAAAAATATATAAACCCTTTTGAACTGCAGTAGATCTCTCCACATCTCAGATGTAGTGCAGTATTTTCAAAATGTCACCAGTTCCTTTTTCATTTATATAACATTGGTTGCATGTACCATATTTCTGATTAACATTTACAAACTTGCTCTTTATCTAGTATTAGATTCTACCTTTTTCTTGATGTTTAGACCTCTCTTCTAAACAAATATGGGGGTTTGGCCAACTATTTGTATAAGACTATCATTATCAAAGCTCAAAAAAAATCTGAATTATGGTGTATAAAAAGGATTATATTTGAACTGTCAAGGCTGTATTCCAAAATCATAGTTCTTTTGTATGTTCCTGTATTGCACCCCTTGTTTCTGCTTCTTCCGTATCCATACCTACCCTAAGGATGGATTGGAACCTGGCATTTTATGCATCTATAATCTGCCAACTTCATTCATAAGGCAATGGGGTAACCCTTGTCCTGAAACATATTTTTAATTTATCCACTTCCTCTGCAAACTGGCAATTCATGGATATGTCCCTGTGTTCCTTCTGTCAGCAGAAGGAAAACAGTACCACTAATTTCAAACTTGTTCATAAAAAGCAGGTGAGAAGCTCTTTGTTGATCAGCAGTCTTGTCCAACATGTTCTATGGGTCTGTAGGCTTGTTCCAGCTTTCTCTTGGTAGATGCCCTGGATAACTCATAAAAAGCTTAGTGCAAGAGAGCTGAGCTGCACAATGAATCAAAACCAGACCAGTCAGGGAAGTCTTATACCAATCACAGACATGCAGGAATCAACGTCTCTTTGCCCCTTCTATTAGTAGGAGCAAAACTGTAGCACTAATCTCAAGCTGGGTTCTAATTAGCAGTTTTCCAGCTTTCCAGTGACAGGTAGTCTCTAGGAAGGGTAGAAAATAATGTCCCCATGTTCTTTCTCTCACCAAGTGCAAAACAGAAGCATCAAACCCAAGGTGATTTCTGGGATGTAGCTTGTAGGCCAGCAGTGATTGGTAGGCATACTCAGATGTTTAAGGTTTGAGAAGTTGGATGGAAGAAATTGGATTACTACTCTTTGTATTGCAGTGTACAGCAAATGTGGGAAGTTATGAAAGACAGAGTAAATGAAGTCTTAACAGTCTAAGGGGAGGGCCTTTCCTCGTTGAACTACTAGTGCTCACGAGCATGAACAGACAAGATAAAACTGGGATGAGCTTCCAAAGTCTAATGTGCAACAGGTGTAGGCCACTCAAGAGCCTCTGAGTTTAACAGCACAGCTTGTGTAAATGACCATAGTGCAGGACAACTTTCCTCAAACTGTTATGTCATTGCATTTTCTACGCACTAACTGTCTATATCATTTTGACCACTTAGCATTTTAATCCAGAAATAAGTCTTGATGTCTAGGTGTCCCCATCATGATCAGTATTTAATTAATTTCAGTACCATACAGATACAGACTAAGATAAAAGTGTACCACTGGTTATGTTACTAATAGTTCTTACTTTTCTCCTTACACAAGATTAAAAAAAATAATAGTCAACAAAACACTTTTTCCAGTCATTGAATTCATCACTTACTGGGCAACACTAAATTATATCAATATTACTTCAGTGTTTGCTCTTAGGATCTTTTGCAACAGTCATCTGAAAAGGTGAACCCAGATCACCAAGCCTGCAAGCCATTTGAGCGAGCAGCTGTGACTGGTACTAGGTTTGCTCAGATGGCTGTGACTTTGGCACCACTTTATAGTGTCAGCCCCAACCACCCTGGCAGCATATTCGGCCTAACATATATCAACCTCGACCATCCTGACAGCATATTTGGCACCACTATATATTATCAACCCCTACCATCCTAGCAGCATATTTGGTACTACTATACATTATCAACCCCTACCATCCTAGCAGCATATTCAGCACCACTATACATTATCAACCCCAACCATCCTGTCAGCATATTTGGCACCACTATACATTATCACTCTCGATCAGAGCAGCATATTCGGCACCACTGTATATTTTCAACCTCGACCATCCTGACAGCATATTTGGCACCACTATACATTATCAACCCCTACCATCCTAGCAGCATATTCAGCACCACTATACATTATCAACCCCAACCATCCTGTCAGCATATTTGGTACTACTATACATTATCACTCTCGATCAGAGCAGCATATTCGGCACCACTGTATATTTTCAACCCCAACCATCCTGGCAGCATATTTGGCACTACTATATATTATCAGCCCCTACCATCCTGGCAGCATATTTGGCACTACTATATATTATCAGCCCCTACCATCCTGGCAGCATATTCAGCACCACGATGTATTATCAACCCCAACCATCCTGTCAGCATATTTGGCACTACTATATATTATCAGCCCCTACCATCCTGGCAGCATATTCAGCACCACGATGTATTATCAACCCCAACCATCCTGGCAGCATATTTGGCACCACTATATATTATCAACCCCAACCATCCTGGCAGCATATTCGGCACCACTATATATTATCAACCTAAACCATCCTGGCAGCATATATGGCATTACTATATATTATCAACTTCAAAGATCCTAGCAGCAAACACAGTCTTACCCCTGCAGGTATATTGCAATTGATAAGAGTTCAAATTCAAATTAACATTAGAAAAGTAAGCTCCAGACACAGTGGGTTGTTACAATATCATTGGCAAGCTTCATAGCTTTTAAACTACTGTGACAATCAAATGAGAAATGAAATAAAATAGTGTCTTTGAAGGAAGAGAGGCTATACAAGTGAACTACACACATCCTTGCATTGATCTCATCAAAAATATATCACAATCAGCAAGACAACATCATTTTAGCAGGTACTTGTTCAACACCAGCACTCCATCCATCATGTCACTAGTATAATTACTTGTCACAGGTTAAGGAAATAGTGTTTAATATAATAAAGTCTAAGATGAACAATAAATGCTAGGGCAAGGCAAACCAGCCAACTGTGAATGAGCTGGAACAACCATTTTGCTGTCCAGAATAGTCATACAGCCATAGAGGGCACACAGCACACTAAGTGACACCCTCACATGCAATCAATTTTGAGCGACATCAGTTTTTGAAACATAACAAAAACGACTACACAAACCCAACGCATATCAGTCATTCTTGCATTGTTCTTTTGATCTAGAATAAGGAAAATCGTGCTGTTTAGAATTTAATCGCATATGTGTAACATGATATGAGAAGTGGAAGATGTACATTTTGCAATATAAATATAATTTTTGCCAGCTGTACAAAATCTAACCAGCTTGTTTTTAATGCATTTCTGAAGATAAATACAGAGGAGTTATTCACTGCTGTGGTCTCTATATGGCCTTGTATTTACTCAAAAGAGGAGAACAACACATCATGCAGCATTCTATGTTATTCAAGCCACAGTGTAAAAATGATGTCACACTGGCAGTGTCAGCTGACTCTTCCAGAATGAGATTTCTATATAGCAGCCTGTTAATCTATACTGGGTCTTCCCCATCCTTTGCTGTTGTATAGGTGCAGAGTATTCTCTGCTGTAGGCTGCAGTACCACCCCCATGACTGCGGTAATTCCTCCCCTCCTCTTTTAGTCAAATTTCTAACATCTTGTAACTTTTCTCTGCTACCATTTATTCAGTCTCTTTCTAACCTCCGATCTTTCTCTCTCCTTTACATTTACCCCCATTTAATTGGTTTCTTTCCTGTATGAGATCTGTACTTAGTTTAATAACAATAGTTCTACTGTCTGCGTACTATAAACATGTTTCAAATTTTCTGTCGCAACACATCCTAACACCGATTCACTCATATCTTTTTATTTCATACTAGATCATCTTCCCAAGTTACGGTTTCATTACACTTGATAGTTGAAGAAGACCATTAGACTATTTGGCCCGCCCTTTAAAAGCATTAACATTTTACAAGACTTTCATCCATCCCTCCCTTCTCATTTCTTCACATATGCTATGCCCTCTTCCAGTAGATATGTGGTTTCTGTCTCACCTTCCATTGTAGTAGTCAGTTTCATGAGCCTATAACTATCTCCATGAAGCAGTACTTACATAACTGATTTATTACCATTCCATCTTTCTCTCTGCTGACCCTCCTGTCTGGGTCATCCCTTCACCACTGACTAACATAATCCTGAACATCCATATCATAGGTTTATAGGTTCATAGGTAGGTACTAGGCTATCAACCCTAGGGCCTATACAAGCCTAGCCATAACGATTCCCTGGCTATTGCTTCCCACAAATATTTACTTTCCTAACTCTTACAGCCTCTAGCAAGACTACCTCCAGATACTTAAATATTTGTTCATATCCATTCCACACTATCCCAAACATGATTCAGGTGACTTTCATATGAACTCACTCTTGCAGCCTAGTGTCCTTCATAGATGGCCTTCCAAACTGTATGCCATACTCAAAATGTTGGGTCATCTGACCAAAGTGTTTTATTTATGTATTTGATAACCTAGGTAGTAGGCTTGTCCAATAGATTCTTTCCAGCCATTAATCAGGCCAAAAGAACAATAAAACAATGCCAGTACAGTATTTATATACAGTTACACAGAACAGTAAATGACAATTAGTATCCATATACCAGGACTTGTTGGCTGTGACCCTTCAGTAAGGAAACTTGGTACCATTAATGATAACACACTTAACATGCTCTCTGTATTTTTTTTATAACTACACTATTTTATTAATTGCAGTGATCCTCCTACTAGCAGATGCCCTGTATTAGAGCTGTTACTTTAAGCACTTAATTCAGTTTAAACATCTTATATATATTTACCACCTTCTCTTTCACTCTTTTTATTCTTTGTTTTCTTGCCTTTTAATTGTCAATTTCCTTGCCTTTTATCTTGCATCATTATCTCTGTTCAATGTATTGTATATTTTTGTTCCCCTTGCATCAGATGAGATTCTCTTTTATAACTGTTAGGCTGTTTATGCTTTTGTGCTTATCTCTGCAAAATGGGTATTGCATTTCTATGTTTTCCTATTCAGATTAAAAAAAATATTTAAGATGCCCCCCTTGGAATCCCTCAGTACCATAAAAATGTAAAATTTCCTATCTTGCTCACTACAACAAGAAATGACCACTAGAGGAGGACATTGCACCAGAATAATTTATTTGCAATTTCTGTGCTGTATCACTTCCGTTCTTCTATAGGTTTATAATGAAGTTTAATAAACAGGCTCGCTGCAGTTTAGATTGTACTATCAGCTTTGTGTTTCTCACTATTAAGTTGCCATCTCTCAATGCAGCCACTTTTAGTTTGAGCATTTGGTGCTTTTTTGCATGTTTGCACTAAGATGATTATTTTTATAGAAGTAATTCTGTTTTAATTCAAAGCCCTTGTTGTTCCACATTTTCATAGTAAACTTGTTTGTGCGTGACTATAGCATTTTATTTGGAGCTTCTTGAGTGAACTGCTTGTTTCATCCTTATACAATTAATGTCTTTCATGGAGTTTACAGGATTTTTTCCATAGTTTGTAAATTCCTGCTAACAGCTTGCTTGAATTGTTATATGTCCCTCAGGTGTGTGCATGTGTGCGTGTGTGCATGTGTTTGTGCGCGCGCGCGTGTGTGTGTGTGTGTGTGTGTGTGTGTGTGCGTGCGTGCGTGCGTGCGTGTGTGTGTGTGTGTGTGAGTGTGTGGTCTCCTTTCTTGTGCTGCAGTTCTTTTAGAAATATGACTCCTGAAAAGTGAAATAAGAAACTAATAGAACTAAGACTTACCGACTTACTATATTGCCTTTCTGTTTCATTTTATAGTTAAAAATGGCTGCCTCTTTTTTAGATTTGCAACCTCCTTCACCTGATAAAATTCTGGACAAAGCCAAAAATAATTGGGGGATAAAGAACCAGAATTATGGACATATTTTAAATAGTGTTCTTATAAACTTACAAAAGTGATATTATAGGTCTCCAATTAGCATGCATTTTCTGACAGATGCGAAGTCTGAGATTCAAATGTCTTGTCATTATATAGTGACCTCTGTCCTCGTCGATTTGTAGGAAAACCACAAATTTTATGAGGGACAGACCAAAATATGTGGTAAAAATCTGGACATTCTGTGAGACGTATGCCTTTCATACTGGGGGATGAAGTATGGATGGAGAAAAATCATATAACTGCTGTGCCACAATTCCAAACATCTCGAGTAGTGCACAGACTACTATATCTGTAATGCACAGGCTACTATAGTGCACAGACTACTGTATTTGTAGTGCACAGACTACTCTGTCTGTAGCGCACAGATTACTATATTTATAATGCACAGACTACTGTATGCGTAGTGCGCAGGCTACTGTAGTGCACAGACTACTGTATTTGTAGTGCAGAGACTACTGTATTTGTAGTGCACAGACTACTATATTTCTGTGGTAACAACAGTGACAGGAAATGTGTACTTCCAGTAAAGATACTGGATATATATTGTTATACTGCACATAGAATGCTTTACTTTGTAAATAAATATATAAGAAAGTACACTACAAGTAACTGCTTATACTTATAGAGAGAATTAACACGATTCTTTTCCCTGAATGCTTTGCTTCAGCTTGCCAAACTACCACACACTATACCCCACAATACCATTTTGAAGGTGTTACTGTAAATGAACACAACACAAAATACATTTTTCTACTTATACAAAAAGAACCATACTTTCAGTCTCTAGATGAGTGATAGTAAAGAAATACAGTTTTACATAAAGATATTTGGAAAGATGTTCAGCACGCTTTAAGGTTTAATTATCACTTGAGTTTCTTTCTTTATTTATTTTATTTTGCATTTGTTGACCGGGATAGTCCGACTGGATACATGTCCATTTTCAGCGGAGGCCCGGGGAGAAAAGCTTCACGATAATATACATTGAACATTTAGTAAATGCTTTTTTCAAGCAGATAACAGTCATAAGCAATACCAGCATTTAGCACATATAGTACTAACTTATTATAAAACACTTTACAAAACTTAGGTTCATAGGTAGGTATTAGGCTATCGGCCCAAGGGCCTATGTAAGCCTAGCCAGCAAGGTATCATAGCTTACGCCACCCAAGAAAGTTATTTTCCTGTGCCACTGTCCAGCAGAGACACAAAAGTGATCCCCGGGGTGTATTTCCTATTTCCCATCCACTCATCAAGATTTTTCTTGAAGAGTGCTAATGAAGAACTTTGCTTGACATAGATGGGTAGCTTGCTCCAGAGTATAGGAAGTCTCTGGGACAGGAATCTATCCCTCCAGCATGTCCTGTCTATTGTGGTGACAAGGTTTAGGTCCCTAGAGTGTGTAGCTCGAAGGGATTGGGATTTCTTTAGGTGTAGCATGTCCAACATCTCTGGGTTTGACATAGCCTTATATGTTAGGCAGAGATCACCTCGGAGTAGGTGATATGCTACAGAGTAAAGCTGGAGTTTTTTGAGGCCGTCAGTGTAGGGCATTTGTTTGAGGCCAATAATCCTCTTTGTGAGGTACTTCTGTGGTCTTTCCAGCTGCTGCAGATGTCTTGTGAGGTACATTCCAAAAGGAGCGTTGTACTCTACAATGGGTCTAATGAGTGATGAGTAGAGGGGAACAATGACCTCTTTTTTCCTGGATGAGAACCCTTTTATGATGAGGTGTGCTACGTAGAAGGACTTCCTGACTATTGTGGCGATGTGACTATCAAAGGAGAGACTACTGTCCATCTGGGTCCCAAGGTATCTTATCACGCATTTTGTGTTAAGTAGATTGCTGCCTATGTGGTAGTTCATGGGTACAGATTTTTTACCAAAGGGGATGACACTGCACTTTTTGGTATTGAGCTTGAGACCATGGCTCTGACACCAGGCATCTGTCTCAGTGAGGCCCTTCTGTAGGATGTCCACATCATTTGGGGACTTGACTATGGCTCCTATTTTTCAGTCATCTGTGATCTTCATCAGCCAGAGGCCTTCTGTGTTAGCCTGTACTTCAGAGAAGTAAGATACCAAACAGGAGAGGTCCCAGGATGGAACCCTGTGGCACTCCACTTGTCACTGCCTTTAGGTCAGATTTGGAGTCAGCAACTTTTACAGTGTGGGTTCTGTCAGTGAGCCGGTTGGCAACCCATTTTGTGATGTAGGGATTTATACCTAGTTTAGTGAGTTTAGCTATAATTCCAGAATGGGGGATGGTGTTGTAAGCCTTGGCAAGGTCAAGATAGGTTGTGTGAACCACCTTACCCTCATCCATGGCTTTGTTGACTGCCTCAAAGAAGTCGATCACGTTCAGGAGGCATGATCTGCCTTTCACAAACCCGAACTGGATGGGATCCAGAGTTTGGAGGTTACCAATGTCTTTGTTTATGAGTTCCATGATGATAATTCTATGGCCTTGTAGACCAGGCTCGTCAGGCTAATAGGTCGATAGTTCCCGGGATCAGTGGTGGCTCCCCCTTTGTGGAGTGGGATAACTGTTGCTGTGTGCCATTCAGTGGGCACAAAGCCTGATGCGAGGCTATTATTGAACATGGTGCTTAAGTGGGGAGCTAGTTCGTTCTGAAGTTCGTGTAAAACGCAGCCTGGGATGTTGTCCGTTCCCATGGATGCTGTGTTTTTGGCTTTAGAGAGTGCAGCTTTTACCTGCGTAGTTGTGATTACAGGGACTCTACATTCTTCCTGTATAGATATGGACCCTTTAGGGGGTGAGAGAAGGGTAAAGTTAGCACTGAACCGATCTGCCAGGATGTTGGCAATATCAGTTGGTTCTGTAATTTTCGTGCCTTTGTGCTGTAACTCAGAGCAGATCTGGGTGTTGCCATCTAAATTCTTAACATAGCTATAGAATGTTTCGTGGCTGTCCTTGGATTTAGAGGTGATTTTGTTTTCATAGCTAGCTTTGGAGGATCTTATAAGGGATCTCAGCTTCTTACTGAGGCTGACCGGGGAGCTCCTCCACTCACGGGATTTTACTCTCTTTTGCAACAGTTTCTTTCTTCTGTTGTACAGTTTGTTTATGGCAGGGGACCACCAGATTGGCTTCCTTTTTTTGGAGGATAGCGTCTTGGTTCTATTTGGGATAGCACGATCCATGCACTCGTTTAAGTGCTTATAGAGTGCATTTGTGTAGGATACAGCAGTTGTAACTGTATTGTCCATCTGCATGGGTGTCATGAAGTTGGCTTTGGAGAAATTTTTTACTGTGGTTTCCTTAATGGGGGGTGGGAGAGGGATGTGAATATCAAGGGTTATAAGCTTATGGTTGGATTGGACCAACAAGGAGTTGACTTCAGGTGTGGAACACCGGTCACTCATGTTGGTAATGACTAGGTCTAGTATATTGTTGCCCCTGGTGGGGTGTGAATAAGTTGATCTAGGGCATTGGAGTTTATGAATTCCAGAAAGCGTTGAGCTAAGGAGTTGGTACACTAGTAGTTTTATATCCACACCACAAAGCTGGAATCCAAGAACGTCAAATAAGGCACAAATCATTAAGCAAAAACTTTATATAATAACAAGAATTGGGTGAGTTTTTGTTTGTAACTATGGATATCGTCTCCTTATTTACGGTTATACCGAATAGTTATGGTATAGAATCTATTAGGGAGTTTTTGATGACACAAAAATCTGTGTCTGTGAATTATACACAGAACCTTTGTTTAATGTTGGATCTAGTGTTGAGGAATAACATCTTTATGCTTGATCGACAGCTATATTTGCAGCTTTCTGGTGTGGCTATGGGCACACCAGTTGCAAACACTTATGCGAACTTGGTCCTGCATCAGTGGGAAACTAAATATATACATGATGGTTCCAAATTCCTTAATGATAATGTTTGTTTTTATCAAAGGTTTGTTGATGACTGTTTTATGATTTGGAAAGGTTCTTTGAATGATCTAATAGAATTTATAACATATTTGAATTCATCTACTACCTTTTTGAGATTTAAGGAGACTATTTCTGAAGATGAAGCTGTGTTTCTTGATGTTAAAGTTTTTTTAGATAATGGGTTACTGCCGACTGTTGTTCATAAGAAAGATGTTCATGCAAGCAGGTATTTGCATCGGGGAAGTATGCATGCTCCACATGTTTTTAAGGGTGTGGTCAAAGCTCAGTTTGCTAGGGCCAGTAGGCTTACTACTATTGATATAATGTTTCACATGCATTTGGACGAAATGTTCAATGAATTTTTGGAGAATGGTTATGAATGTGAAATGTTATTGGAGCTTAAGAATACTGTAATACAAAATAGGGAATGTGTATATAGACCCCCATTTTATGGATAGTGATGTTCAGCATACTAATAACATGAGTGCTAGTGGGTATGGACATGATAAAGTTAGGTATGTAATGACTTTCTGTAATAAAACGCATTTAATTAAGTGTATTGTAGAGAAAAATTGGCCTGTCTTAATGGCTGCGATGGATGTTAGTAGAGTTTTAGATAGTAGACCATATTTCCCATATAGGAATATGAGAGCTATAAAGAGCTTAATTTGTTACAAAGATTTTAAATGTAGGAATCAATCTGTTATTAGTTCTTATAAATTAGCTCATTTTGGTACTTTTAAGTGTTTGGGGTGTTCATGCTGTGTAGATATTGCGGATAGCCCTAACTCCCTTTTTAATCATCCAGTAACAGACAAGAATTACAGATTTAATTCTGTAGCTAATTGCAATACAAATAATGTGGTTTATTTAGCTGTATGTGTGGCATGTCCCGCATTCTATGTGGTTAATACCACACGTAGACTGAAGGACCGGATAATTGATCATAAGTCTGAGATTAGGAGAGAGTATGAGACTAATGCGCTATTTAAAATAAAAAAGTACATGGGGGTGAACACAGCTTTAAGTTTAGAGTCTTAGATGTAGTCTCTCCACCCATTAGGGGTGGGGATATTAATAATATCTTAGAGACTAAGGAGTATCAGTGGATACTCAGGCTTAATGCAGATCGTACCCCAGGTTTAAATTCTACTGTCAGTTTGAAACCTATTTTAGCTAGGATACAACGTACTAAATTATGATTAGATAATATTTGTATAAATGAATTGTATGCTATTTGTTGTATATTTTTAATTTTATGTTTTATATATTTTTATATTATGTATACAACATGAGTTTGAAATATTATGTTTCTTTAAATATGTTGGTCATATGACTTTGGCTGCGGTCATATGACCTTTGGGCCTTTGTATAAAGCATGATTGCTTGGTTAATATTTTATGTCTAACACTGAAGAAGGGTTTTTGCCCGAAAGCTTTGTTTTGTGTTATTATATAAAATTTTGCTTAACGATTTGTGTCTTATTACATGAGTAGTTTTCCCAGTTAATGGTGGGGTAGTTGAAGTCACACATTATTAGGGTGTTTGGTTGAACCCTAATATTTTCCAGTACATCAAGAAAAGAGGAGTGGGAATCCTGGGGCATGGTGGGGGATCTGTAGCAAGCTACAAATTGGATTGCAGTTTTGCCCAGAGTTAGTTGCACTTGGATAACCTCGGCTGCATTGTGCTGAGCAACTAGTCTGGAGGTGTGGATATCCTTAATGAATATGGACACACCTCCGCCTTATTACATTATTTTCAAAGTTAAACATACATAACATTACATTCAGGTTTAAGATACACCGAGCAGCAGTTATACAATTGATCCTTCCTGAAATGGAGTGGTAGAATAAAGTTAGAAGTAGTTGGAGGTAAGGCACCTAAAAAAATAGAGAGGTCACTAGTCAGGGTTAGTGCAAGGTCATAACCAATGAGTTTTGAAGTATTTCTTGAGTTTGTTTTTGAATTGAGTTAGTGAGGGTTCTAGGGTCAAGTCAGCTGGGAGTCTGTTCCATCCAACAGAGTTGGCAGAGAGTCCCCAGCTGAGTAGTTGGATTTGTATGTTTGAACTAGGAGTCCAGTGGATGATCGCAGTGGCCGGGTGCTGGTGTAGGGGCTGATAATATTTTTAGTGCAAGTGTATTTTTTGGTTGGTAAAGGACTTTATGTGCCACTATTAGCTGGTTGAACTGAAGTAGGCTTGGCAGTTCAAGCCATCCTAGGTGATTTAGGTTGTGACAGTGGTGTATCCGGTAGGATGTACCAGTAGCAAATCTGGCAATGTGGTTATAGCAGGATGATAGTTTATTATGATCTGTTTTGTTTAAGTTGGGGAATAGAGGTGAGGTGTAGAGAACAGCTGATAGCAGATGGGAATAGGCAATTGCAGTTCTAGCAAGTGGGGTAAGGAAAGGTTTAATTCTGTAAAGAGAGCCAAGTTTTTTATTAATGGTTTTGACAGTTTGCTTGATATGCACATCAAACTTCAGGTTGTTATCAACTATGACACCCAGTAGTTTAGTTTGGGCTTCTGGGGAGATGATAGTGCCACTGTTAGCAGTTATGTTGAAGGATGGCAGGGGGGTCCTGCATATGGGGGAGAGGAGGAGCAATTTAGTTTTGTGTGGGTTTAGGATTAGATGTTGATCAGAGAGCCATTTTTCCACTGTACTGAAGGTATTTTGGGTTAATGTGAATAAAGTAGCTGGTGAGGTGTCAGAACAAATCAAGGTGGAGTCATCTGCATATTGAATGCAGGTAGCATCTGGGATGACTGAATGAAGGTCATTGATAAAGATGGAGAAAAGAAGGGGTCCTAGTATCGAGCACTGGGGGACTCTTAATGTGATGGGTAGGCGAAATGATAGCTTGCCCTGCCATAGGACTGCCTATTGCCTGCCCTGCAGGTAGGATTGAAAACATTGGAGTGCATGGTTGTTTAAAGAGAAGGCCTTCAAGGTATTTATAAGCATTTTGTGGTCAACCATGTCAAAAGCCTTGGATAGATCTAGAAAGAGTGCTGAGGATAATTTGTTATTATTGCGGTTGTGGTTAATGACGTTAGAGAAAGAGAGGAAGGCAGAAGTAGTACTGTGGTGTGGCTTAAAGCCATGCTGAAAGTTGGACAACAGCTTGTTCTGTGTGAGGTAGTGCATAAGCTGTATGTGTACACACTTCTCCATAATTTTAGCTAGAGGTGACAGAATAGCTATGGGTCTAAAGTGTGACAGTTCAGTGGAACTGCCTCCTTTATGGAAAGGTATGACATGGGAGATGTTCTATATAGTGGGTACAGTAGCTTCAGATATAGCTCTGTTGATCAAAATTGAGATGGGGTATGCTATGGTGTCAACAGCCTTTTGCAGATAGTCTGCTGGGAGGTGGTCGGCAGACAGGGTGGTGGGTCTTAGTTTCTTAAGTAGGGCATGAATACGTTAAGTAGGAACAGGTTGTAAGGTAAAGTATGTTTTTGGTACTGGGTGTGGCTACATTAGAATTAGAGCCATTGAGTCCCTGTGTCTATGGGCTTGTATTTCGCATTGTACTCTTTCTTTCTGTGGAAAGTGGCTGATCATTTGGGTCAAAGCCTTCATACAGATATGATAGCCGAATGGTTACTGTCACTCTTTCTTGAGGTTACAGTCTTGGTACTGCCAACCTGTCCTTGACAGCATGGACCCTCAGACATATGCCTTTACATTTCCTGTGGAGTTTTGGCATCCTCCATAAAATCTTTGTTTTCATGTTAAAAAAAATATACCACAAAGGCCTCCAGTGAAATCCATTTAGCTGCCTCTTCCTTTTGGATAATGGCAATGTGCTTTTGTCACTAACATGATTTTAATGGTCTTTATTACACCATGGCCTGTATTCAGTACTGAAAGTACACAGTTCATAATAGCAGCACATTGTACACAATCCTTACTGGCAACACACAGTCCACAAATGAAGCACAAAGTTGAGTATGTTAGCAATGTTAGATAGTGTGGCCTGCAGTTATTGTTTTATAAAATAGTCTATTTTTGGTATGTGTACTTGGTCATTTCCCCACTAGGTGACTGAAAAATGTAAGGGACAGATGTAGAAAAAAAAAGATCTGTTATGAGAACCCTGTTGCCATAGCCTTCTCAATTCCATTACAAAATGTTATTGACAGTACAATATTTTCTATCAGATTCCTCTTGGAATTATCCTGTTTGATTCTCAGCTAACGCGTCTTCTGTGTGGAGACATGCGTGAATGGGCGTACCTTCGTTGAAGGTTGTGCATCAGAGCTGGCAACTCAGTACGTAAAAATCTACTACCAATCATTAGTGGACCGGAGTTCCGCTGTGGCGACCCCTAACCGGGAAAAGCTGAAAGAAACAACAATTTAAACTTGCTATGTTTTGTTTTATTCTTCATTAAGATGTTATTATTGTTATTTATTATTTTTGTTGTTTTGATTACTAATCAGCAAGAGAGATGTCCAAAGTATGGCCAGCTTCAGCATTTAACATGATATTTGGTTATAAATGCTGTTTTAATGCAGAGCCATAAGATGTAGATATAACAAACTGTACTGGGACTAAGGCATTAGTTTTCAGCCTAGTTAAAATACTGTGATTATCCTTGTAGGTCCTTTTTTAATATATAACTGACATTTCCTGTTCACACTACTCATGCCTTTTTATCTCCCTGTTTCTTCTTTACACAAACACAAGAAACATACTTTGCTACCAGCAGGTGGCGCCATTAACGTGTAATAGTGCTGATGTTAATATAAACTGTTTTTCACCTACTAGTTCATCGTTTACAATGCAATTCAGTGATTAGTGTTACTGATGGATGTGAGAGATGATTGTTTATTAGTTGTCAGTTATCAACTAAGAACTCACTTAGGATGAAAGTCAAAGTAATCTTTCCATCAGGTAAAGGGTGTTGGTCTTTGCCTCACTTCTGCCCAGTCAGGCAGTGTTGCTTTTCCTACATGTCAGTGCTGTACTGCAGTGATTGATTTGCAAAAAAAGAGTTGCTAAGTAGTAGCTTTTACTATTTACTAAACACCCAGCATGTAATCAGCAGCAAAAGTCAATGAGATGTAGCTATCCTTTGGAAGTTACTAAGAAGGTGTCAGGTAACAATATCAGTTAAAGTTGCTTTGAAGAGGATTGAGTTCCACAAAGATGTTGTCACGCTGCTGGCAAATTAAATGTAACTTTGGAATTTAGAATTTTATGTACATATATATATATGTGTACACATATATATATATATATATATATATATATATATATATATACACACACACTAAATAAAAAGCCTCAAAATACACTTAACTGCATTAAATACTAAAAACAAGAACACACAAAAAAAAGGTCAAAGAAAAAGATATAAAAACTTAAAATCCAACTTTAATGAATAAAAAAAATATTTGTAACTGATAAGCGCTTTTGTCCCAAAACATGGAACTTCATCAGACCAAGTTACACTCGTCTCAAAACCATTAAATACATTTACTAACTGTCGCATGACCTCCGGTGGGCCATATGACAAAGAATCAATGTTTTAACCCTTCTTTTTCAGTACTACCTTAAAGTTTTCTCTCCCATTTAAACCAGGACTACATGCATTTAGTCTAATCTGCCCACAATATTCCTTCCAACTTTTCTTCATTTCAGTCTCAGATTTTGCAGTTTAATCAATTAATCTAAATAGCTAGTTAAAGCTGCTTCTCTTTTTCCAGCCTTTTGTTAGTAGAGTTGATATAGTCTTTCAGTGTTTCATTTCTTATACACCTTTGAGTACATTTGACTTATTTTTTCCTCTAAATTACTAGAAACCATCTCCTGTACTAAACCTGAAACTTGAACTACTTTTTGCTGAATAGCCAAAGTTTTCTTTCCACTTTTTCTGGTGTATTTTCATTCAGGATCATCAAAATTCTTCTGTGCTAGCATTCAAGCAGTTTGGTTAGTCAGTGATTGAATTTTACCAAAAATGACAATTTCAATGGCCCTTTTTTCTCATTCTCTATTTTCAGACTGGGATTGATGAAATCACGTGATTGCTCAGTGTGCAGCCATCTTGGAACTTTGTCTCACTAAACCCAGTATTTTGCATAACACAGTGTGTTCTGTTTCTCTATAAATGTCACTTTATCATCATGTATTGTTCTTTAAAGCATAGAATTCTAAATTGTGGGGGTGGCAGTCATAATTCCAGTGTCAAAATAGCCTTACTTATTATTCAGAGAAATAATTAGAATTTTTACTTGTGATGTAATGATAGCTCAGTAAAGATGTTATTTCACATCATATATTATAGTCTACATATAGAATCATACTGATTTTTTTCTAATTTTCTTTCAAAGTTCTGTGTGTTTGTTGACCTTTGCGTGTGCTGTTATACCAATTTATTTGTGGACAGTGTTTAAAGGAACTGGCTTACTTTGTTATATAAAGCTTTCTTCTTGGTGAAGATGCATTTTCTAATTTTCTTTCAAAGTTCTGTGTGTTTGTAAGCCTTTGCCTGTGGTAACAGTAGTTAGGAGAGCATATGTGCTGTTTGAACAGTTCGCTGCTGGCCAGTGTTTAAAGTAAGTAGTTCCCTTTGCTACAGAAAGCTTGTTTCTGTGTGCAGAGACTTTTTAATAATTTTCTTTCAAAACCTTGTGTGCTTGCAGGGCTTTGTCAGAGGTTACAGAGCTTGGGTGGAGATGGGGTTGGAGTGTCTACTCTTCTAACAGTTCATTGGTGGCAAGTGTTTAAGTAAGACTTACCTGTGTTCTATCTCTTGTGTACACTACCCACTCACCAATTAACAAAGCTGACATACTTAGGTATTTTGAGCTAAATTCCTGTTTTGGAATTGTGCACAGAGCTCAGACAGTCCCCCTTAGCAACTGCCAGAGCTCCATTTTTGGATCATATGTTGAATAATTGCTCGGCAGCATAGCATGGTACTTCATACCCAACACATTTTTGATCCAGTCCTGTATAACAGTCACTGGAAAATAGTGGTAAACCATTTTACAATTAAGTCATGAATAATGGCAAATTACTATTCTGGGTATAAAATTCCAAACATGGATATTATGGGGAGATTCTTTAACATCATTACTGCCTGTTCTGCCTTACTCTTAACCCATTAAGCTGTTTACTTAATAAAAAAGACTATGGCTATAGCTTGACTTCCAGAAAACAACCTTGCCAAGTGACATTGCACCTACCTTTTTGTGTGTGATTTAAAACTATATAGCACATCTGACGACTGGCAGCTGAATTCTCAATGGTAGTAATGTCTGTTGGCAGAGAGTTCCAAAGCTTGGCGATGACATGGGAGTATAGGCACTGTCCAGCTATTTTGTGTGGAATGTAGATGGTTAGGAGTTGTTTGTTTTCAGAGTGGGGGCTGTTGTAGATATGTTCATAGGTTCATAGGTTCATAGGTTGGTATTAAGCTATCGGCCCTAGGGCCTGTACAAGCCAAGCCATAACAATTCCCTGTTAGGGTTTTAGGACAAATTTGAGGGCTGTGCAGCTATCAGGTGTATATATCATTTTATGTGCAGAAGACAGCTGTACTAGCCTTAGGTGTTGTGTGAGTTTGAGCCAATTTAGTTCTTTCAGAGCTCGGCAGTACTGGGAATGGTTGGGATAACCTGTGGCAAATTTGGCAATTTTATAGTAGCAGGATTGGAGCTGTTTTTTAAGAGAAGATTGTAAATTGGTGTATAAGGGGTCTGAATATAAAAGTGAGGGAAGCAAACAGGTGTTGGTGAGGGTTTTTCTGATGGAGCTATCCAAGAATGTTTTTTGACTGTACAGTGTTCTTAGTTTGATGTTTGTTTTTTAATGCTATTGCAGAGGTGGTATTTGAAAGTTAGTTTGTTATCTATGGTTACACCTAGAAGCTTAGCTGTGGGAACTGTTTCAATTTCTGTGTTATCCTGTGAGGAATATTTTAAAGTCAGATGAGATTGGTTTTGTCGAGAAAAGTGGGAGGTTTTTTTTTAGTATTTAAAAGTAGCTGGGCTTCTCTCAGCTATGTCTTATTGAGTTGAAGGTGGCTTGGGTGAGCTGCTGGAGTTGTATGTTACTGGAGAAGGAAATTATGGTAGTGTCACCTGCATATTGGATAATGGAGCTATGGGGTGTTGAGGTGTAAAGGTTATTGGTGAAAACATTGAAGAGTAAGGGTCTAAGTATGGACCCATGTGGTACCCCAGTTATGTTGGTTTGATATTAGGATCATTTATATTGCATTTGACACACTGTTGCCGGTTGGATAGGTAGCTTGCAAACCATTGGAGGGATGGTGTTGTGTAGCTTATAGTGGACAGCTGGTGAAGAAGTTTGTTGTGGGACACTGTGTCAATTGCCTTTGATAGGTCTAGTAGTAAGACAGAAGTGATATTACCAGAGTCAATGGATTTGGACACAGTGTCAATGAAGGAAATTAGGGCAGTGGTGGTGCTGTGTGATGGACGAAAACCATGTTTGGTAGGGGTAATTAGTTGGTTTTGGATGATGTGGTACAACAGTTGCTTATGTATGCATTTTCCAGGAGTTTGGAAAGAGGAGAGAGGATGGAGATTGGTTGCTAATTGGATAGTTCAACTGAATTGCTCCCTTTATGTAAAGGAGTGATGATAGACTTTTTCCACAGGTTAGGGACAATGGACTCTGCTATAATGTGATTTATAAGGATACTGATATAATATGCTATGGCTTCTGCAGCAAATTTAAGTATTCGAGGGGAGGTTGTTGGAGGAGGGGGAGCATGGTTTTAGTTTTTAAAATAGTTTCTGAATAAGAGAAGTAGGGTCAGATTTAATAGAAAAGGGGATAGAAGATGTAGTACTGGTTTGTTGGGAATGTGAAGGTTTTTTTTTTTTGTTTGTGCACGAGTCTTGAGATAAGGGTAGAGGGGGATCAGAGATGGGGCTTGACATAGTTGTGGAGGTGGGATTTGTTAACAGTTTGCTGAGGCTGTTTATAAAATGAGAGAAAACAGGTTGGCTATTGTGAAGGCTGCCAGCCTAGCTAGATAGAATTTAGGAGATAATCCTGTCATCTGTAAATATTAATGTAAACCACAGGCTTGTTGTCTTAAATGGTAAAAATAGAGTTACATGTGGAACTGGAAAAATGTAACAACAGTGCACGCTGCTATAAGGAAGCTAAGTCAAGCATTTTATGACTGTCTTTGATCTTTAAAGTTGGCTCCAGCCAGTCTAGATGCAGGAATTCTTGCTATTGTTTTAAAGCCAGAGTAATGGTCAGAATTTGCATGTATAAATGTCCTTAATGGCTTTGCTTCCTGACCTGGTGTGAGCT
>NC_056735.1:966285399-966302899 GCF_019279795.1 Protopterus annectens
ACTCTTCTCATCCTAACAATCTCCACTTCTAATAATCCTATCTCAATATTCTCTTATTCAACCTCCCCCACACACATTACCCCATACCCATCTATTTCACAAAGCTACTCTATAATATCTCCAAGTCAATTCAACCTAAACCCACTCTTACTCCCAAAATTCTAAATACCCTCAAATGAATCACATACCTCCCGCTCAAAATTCTATACCTGTAAAACACAATACAGCACAGTTATCTCACCATGGCACCCTAAATTCTCAAAAGTGACTCTGTGGGAATCTTCACTCTAACCCTGACCACATCTTTCCTTTTACTCCTTCTTCTCCCCAGCCCTAATACAACCCCCACCCACAACAGTACCCAACTCTAAAACCCTAAATACAGTCACATTTAACTTTGAGAATTTCATAATGCAGAACTTCTTATCACATTCCTAAAAATTAGCAATGCCAAAAGCTTACGTGTTACAATAATATATATTCCACCTGGACCAAATATTCCTGTCCTTGAAGACAGACTATCCTGGATTACAAGTACCATAAAAAAACAAAACAATCCTTCTAGGTGATGTCAACATTATCTGGCAGAACTTCACCTGTAAATTTCCATCCTCTAACATAAATCTACTTAACTTTACTCAACTCGTCACCACTCCCACTAGATTTAACAACAACAGTCAGGGCTTCATCTTTGACTGGATTCTAGTTTCTGACCCCAGCAAATTTAATAAAGGTACCCTCCCTGATACACTAAGTGACCATCTCCATGCCTTTGTCTTTAGAATAATCTCTCACTCCCTTCTTCTTTCGGCTGCTCCTGTTAGGGATCGCCACAGCGGATCATCTGTTTCCATTTCTTCCTGTCCTCTGCATCTTGCTCTGTCACACCAACCACCTGCATGCCCTCTCTCACCATATCCATAAACCTTATCTTAGGCCTTTCTCTTTTCCTGTTACCTGGTAGCTTCATCCTTAGCATCTTTTTCCCAATATACTCTGCATCCCTCCTCAGCACATGTCCAAACCAACGTAATCTTGCCTCTCTGGCTTTGTCTCCAAACCTTTCAACCTGGACTGACCCTCTAATATACTTATTCCTAATCCTGTCCACCCTCATCACACCCAGTGCAATTCTTAACATCTTTAACTCTGCCACGTACAGCTCTGACTCCTGCCTTTTTGTCATTGCCACTGTCTCCAACCCATATAACATAGCTGGTCTCACTACCCTCTTGTAGACCTTCCCTTTCACTCTTACTGGTACCCATCTGTCACAAATCACTCCTAATACTCTTCTCCACCCACTCCATCCTGCCTGTGCTCTCTTCTTCACCTCTCTTCCACACTCACCATTACTCTGAACTGTTGATCCCAAGTATTTAAACTCATCCACCTTCACCGCCTCTACTCCCTGCATCCTCACCATTCCTCTATCCTCCCTCTCATTCACACACATATATTCTAATTAATTGGAATATGACTGACTTGGACCAGCATCCATTTATCAACATACTAAAAGACATAAACTGGTCTATCCTCAGAACAGTACCTCTAGATGAAGCAGTCAACCACTTTAATTCAACTTTTTGGATATCCTAACCCATCTTGCACCTTTTCACAGAAAGAGAATTAAAACTAACCATGCACCTTGGATATCCAGAACAACAAAAGAGTTAATGTTAAACACAGATAGACTCTGGAAACTATGGCTCATGTACAAATCTCCCTCAGACTTTATAAAGTTTAAACAGCTACATAACCAGACAGACAATCTATAACAAAATACAAGAAAGCCTACTATCTAAAATTACAATCTAATCATAAACAAAATCCCAAGAAATTCTGGTCCATTATTACATCCCTCCATCGCTCCAGAAAAAAAGTAATCCCAGTCCACTTCCTGATAAAACCCCTACAGAAATTACCAGTCTCTTCAACACTCACTTTATTGAATGTACACTGAATATCACTTCAAATACACCATCTCTTACCCCACTCTCGAACCCTAACTCACCCAACTTAACACTATCCCAACCCACCCCAACACTCTATCTCCTCCTTCCCCCTTGACTCACCCTCAGCCCCCTACACCACTTCTCCCTGAACTTCTCAAGCTTTCTATCTACACCCTGTATCTACTAATACAACTAAAGACTACTTCTCAAACTTAAATCGTGTTCTAACTCTCCATACCACCTTCCTGTAGAATATCTCAAAACAGAAAAAGAAGACATTGCATATCTAATAACCATCTTCATCAACAGGTCTATCCTAGGAACTTACGTACCATCTCTCTGGAAAAAATCACTTATTATACCACTACACAATTGTGGTAACTCCACTCAAACTTCCAACTACCGTCCTATTGCATTACTTTCACCCATCTCAAAACTTCTCAAAAAAATTTATCCACACACAATTCCTCCACTACCTTCTTAAGAATCAACTCCTTAATTCCACACAACATGGGTTTAGACCAGCTCACAGTACTGACACAGCTTTACTATCCTTTATGGATACAGTTAACAAAGCACTTGACTTGGGCAAATTTGTTACTTCCCTTATTTCTCAACCTAAGGCTTTTGACATTGTTGCTCAACCTCTTCTCTTACATAAGCTCAGTGACCTAGATCTATCATCTCCTTCTATCAGGTTGTTCACTAGCGACCTATCCAACAGACAGCAGGCAGTCAAATGGCAAGACTCTCTTTCCACACAACAACACACCACCACTGGTGTCCCCGAATGTCCCCGAAGGCTCTATACTTGACCCTCTCTTATTCAATATTTTTATAAATGACTTACATAACTCCTCCTTCAGAGTTCACTCATACAATATGTTGATGACTCAAGTATCATTTGTTCTTCCAACACTCTGTCTCATTTTCAACAAATCGCCCAAGCTGCCTTTACCTCTATTGAAAACTGGCTTTCCAGTAATCGACTGTTACTTAACCCTTCAAAAACTAAACTTCTACTTTTCACCCCTAAAACACACTCTCTAAACAAAAGTCAGTTCACCATTCTCTCACAGAATAACACACAAATTGAAGTAGTTTCCTTTACAAAACTGCTATGTGTCACCATAGATGAGCATCTTAAGTTTGACCTACATACTCAAAATAGTATTAAGAAAACACACCAGAAACAGGCAAGTCTCTACTGGCACAAACAATACCTAGATACACCCACTAAGTGTACTCTAGCCACTTGTTACCTTCTACCCATAATCTTATATGGTGCCCCAATACTTACAAACATGCAAAATACCCTAAAATGCAAGCTAGAAACTTGCTACAATAAAACAGCAACATTTTTCACAGATGCAAAATATTCCACACATCACTGTATACCCCTCTGCACTCTCAAATGGCTTGAACTCCCACAATACCTTACCTTCCCTCACCTTAAAATGCCACATAAAATCATTCATAGACCTGTGGCCTGCACAGCTCGTATTAAAATATTCCAAAGCTACATACCAAAAAGATCTCTCAGGTCAGAAAATAAGCAACTTAAAACTGAGCATTGTCCTAGAAAATTAGCTGGCCAAAATCTAAACTCTTTCTCCATTGCTAAAATCTGGAATACCATTTCCTTAACTATCAGATCAAATAAAAAACATGGATCTTTTAAACTTTCACTTAAAGAATATCTTTCCAAATCTTGTATCTGCTCCTGCTCGACCTCAGGCTAATAATATCCCTAATTCCTGATAATTCCACTGCTTACCTCTAGTCCTTTCTTTTTTCTCTTTCTTCTTTTCTTTTATCCTTTTTCTTCTTTCCCTCCTATGTTCATTCTACATATATCCTACATTATCTGCCAGATTCAGCAATGTACAGTTTCCGTATAGGAACAGTATAGCCGCTCCTGCATGCAATATGGCCGCCGTGTGATCCAGGATAGGGCCGTTTTCATGTGCATGAGCCGGCCCTATACTGTCCCTGCATGGAATTCCGTTCAGTATGCAAATCACCTCATTTGCTGGTGAAAACCATGCAAATGAGGTGATTTTGTGATTCAGCAAGCTGCACAGATTCCGTATAGGAACAGTGTCAGTGCAAAAATGTGTTCGGCTAGTAGCCGAATACATTTTTACATCTGACAAAACGGAGGCATGATAGCTCATGAAAAGCTAGTAGCCGAATACATTTTTACATCTGACAAAACGGAGGCATGATAGCATGTAAAAAGCATGTATTATGTTGAACAGATATGCCAATGGCCAAATATATGACCATTGGCATTAAAAGCTGCTTAATTTTTATTAAAAATAAAACTTTTTTTTGGCCAATCTCAGCTGTTTAAGCTGGGGGCAGCGGCAGGCAAACACGAGGGTGCCGAAAAAAAAAAAAAAAAGGGAAAAACTGCATTATAAGAGAAATCTGCATTTTGCCATTATAGTCAATGGCAGGCAAAATGTAAACAAGACAAGGGATGACCGGTTGTCAAGGGGAAAGGGTGTGCTTGAGAGTTGTAACTATGGACCTACACGCTGGGGTATGCAAATGAGGGGACTTATACTGAATCACAGATTTCAACCATGTAGGCAAAACAAGAGGATGACTTCAGTAGGGGGTGTGTTATGTTTGCTGTAAGTTGATAGGAGCCCTGTGGCCTGTGTTTGCCCTTAGCTAAGCAAAGATAAGGAAGGGGGAGTGTCAACACTGTTTACATTGCCTAAACAGGTGTGTGAGATGCGCACCAGGCTTTAAACCCTAAAGAAAAAAAAAAGAGGAAATAGCAGCAGTATTGACACTGGAGCACTGTGAATGCACTGTGCACCTCGGGGCTTCAACCACAATGAAACTGGGAAGGGGAAATAGCAGGAGGAAGGCAATCCAGGAGAACTAGCATAGCTAACAGGTGGAATATATCAGAATCAGTTAAATATACATGCAGCAGCCCAGCACACTACTATAAACCATGCAAACACCTTGCAGACTGGATGTAGGGGAAACAGCAATAGGAAGGCAAGCCAGGTGAACTAACACAGCTTGCAGGTGGAATGTATCAGAATCAGCCAAATACACATGCAGCATCCCAGCACACTACTATAAACCATGCAAACACCTTGCAGACTGCATGTAGGGTAAACAGCAGTAAGAAGGCAGACCAGGAGAGCTAGCAAACTGGCAGGTGGAATGTATCAAAATCAGCCAAATACAGATGCAGCAGCACAGCACACTACTAGAAACCATGCAAACACCTTGCAGACTGGATGTAGGGGAAACCGCAGGAGGAAGGCAATCCAGGAGAACTAGCATAGCTGGCAGGTGGGCTGTATCAGAATCAGCCAAATACACATGCAGCAGCCCAGCACACTACTATAAACCATGCAAACAGCTTGCAGACTGGACGTAGGGGAAACAGCAGTAGGAAGGCAATCCAGGAGAACTAGCATAGCTGGCAGGTGGAATGTATCAAAATCAGCCAAATACACATGCAGCAGCCCAGCACACAACTATAAACCATGCAAACACCTTGCAGACTGTATGTTTGGGAAACAGCAGTAGGAAGGCAATCCAGGAGAACTAGCAAACTGGTAGGTGGAATGTATCAGAATCAGCCAAATACAGATGCAGCAGCCCAGCACACTACTACAAACCATGCAAACACCCTACAGACTGGCTTTTACCACAAACTCTACAGCACTGGTGTACACAGATGGGGGGGGGGGGATTTTTTCAACTGGCAAAACTAAAAATGTTAGAGGCTGCTGCTGCTGCTTTACTCCATCAATATGTGCCAGAGACTGAGGGTAGTGAGGAGGAGAATGCTGACAACTGAACCACAGTGAGGAGGAGGAGAAGAGTGTACAGACCCAGGGTAACCTACCACGGCCTACATGAGTTGGAGATAGTGGAGTGCTATAGGGTGGACAGGGACAGTCTATAGCAAATTGGTGAGCTGTGCCGGCCATGCCTCACACACAGAACTTGCCTCACACACAGAACTTGCCTCACATACAGAACTAATAGAGTGGAACCCATCTCAGTGGATACCAAGGCATGTCTAGGCTTAAGAATACTAGCCACAGGTACCTTCCAACAACCAACTGGGGATATCATGGGGGTCTCACAAGCATTAGCATACAGGGTACTCCACCACTTCCTGGATGCTATGACACCACATGCCAATGAGTACATTTATTTCCCCACCACCCATGAGGCGTTGACCAGAAGTATGTGTCTTTTCCACCATATAGCAGAATACACTGAGGTAGTTGTTGCTATACACTTCATGCACATCCACATCAAAGCACCACCCGGTGAGCGGGGTAGGGTCTACATAAACTGCAAGGGCTTCCCCTCCATCAACTGCCAGGTCTTGTGCAATGCCCAGGGCATTATCATGAATGTGTGTGCTTGCAGCCCTGGAAGCTATCACGACTCCCACATCTGGCATTGCTCACAGCTGTATCATGCGTTTGCCAGTGGGGGCATCCCACATTGCCATCTACTGGGGGATGCACTGGAGTCGTGGCTGATGACACCCATCAGAAGTGCACACACACACACACACACACACACACACACACACACACACACACACACACACACACACACACATGAACAAGAAACCCATAATGAGGCACACGCACAAACCAGGATCATTGTAGAGTGTGTGTTTGGGAAGCTCAATTCACGGTTCCGCTGCCTTGACATATCCGGTGGAGCCTTGCAGCACTCTCCAGCTACATGTGGATAAATGTTCATAATAGTTCATAGTATGTACCATGCTACACAATATGATCTTGTGGAAACAACTGCAGCAGGAAAAACATGGGGAGGGGCTACCCCCCCCCCATTACCAAGGCCACAACAGGCACACTGGGACTCAAAGGAGGAACGTCCTGAAACTGCCACTGTAGGCAGACGTTGGCATGCACAGTTTGCCCTGGCCTTTGCAAAGAGGCAATGCATAGCACACACAATGACACTGTAGGAGCCCAGGGACTAATACCTCTCTCTGACTCACACATACAGTAAAATGGATGCCAAACATGACACTACATGTGCTTTACTATGTATAGGGAGTGTACTATGTGCATCCAACATAGTCAGCCCTCCAGCACCATCCTCAGTACTGGCCCAGCCATAAGGTAAGTCACTCTTTCTATCAATTCCTGAATGGAGTAGTATGTTGTATCTATGGTATGGATGCAAGCATGTAAGGGAATCAGATGGCCAAATGGGATAGCAGCAGATAGCAGACACCTATATGGGCAGTATGAAATCCATAACAAATACTGGTGGCAACATAGTAGGCAGTACTAGACAAGGTGACAAATTCCACAGCAATACATGTGGTGGCCCAAATACATGTGGGTATCCATAGGACACACGCATGCATGTCAGTGAGGCTCACATACCCACCACCAGCCTCAGCCAATAGGACAGGTGTAGATGACCATAAAGAAAGTCTGGGTTAAGGCCTCCAAATGATGATAATGGTGAACAGCCCCCCTCCAGACCTATACAGACAGTCTACAACAAGTCTGGCAGTTGTATGTTAGTTCTGAAGGCTAATAAGTATGAAACTGAAATGTAAGTCAATAAAATTTAAGATGTGTACTCTACTGATATGCCTTCAGTCTGCATGATAGGTCAGAATACAATATGAAATGGAAGCCAACAGAGTACCTGAAATACCAGTACAGTCATAGCAAATGTTTAAAGTCATCAGGTGTGCCCCCCCCCCCACAATCCTATGTAGAAATGCGGTAACATGTAAGTGTGAGGAGTAATATCAGTGGACCACAGATTTCCCGAGCTGCCCCAATCTACAGGATAGATTGTTGCATGTATACAATATGCAGGGGTCTGTGTGGTAAGTTGTTGTGTGTTCAATACTGTCTGGAAGTGGTCAGCATGTAGGCCTGGAGGGTTGTGTCTCAGTGGCCTATGTGGTCGACAGGGCCATGTTCCGACAACTGCAGTGCCAACCACAATGCTCCTCAGCGATACCCATGTCAGTAGTCATCCATACTCACTGTCCAGATGTCAATATCTGTCACCATCTGAAAGATGGATATGCCATGAGCGTGGGCCCATACATGGACACAGTACACAGGTGGAAGTACCCTAGACAGAGTGCATATAATGTAACTGTCAACTGCACACAACTTTGGAAATGCACATACAGATTAGCAGCACATTAGTTGTCAGTGTAGTATGGAATACTGGTGTAGTCTGGCCAATCACTGGCAGACCACAAAAGGCACAGTTATAAAGTAATGAGAGACTGCCTATGTCCACGCACAAGGGAGCATAAGGGGAATGTCCCAGGTATATCTGTGAGTCAGCTGCCAGTAGCTTCCATATCACACATGCACTCAGCTCACCCCACCATCAGCCACAGGTTTATCACAGGTTATATCCTTGCTGTTGGGAATGAGTACAGTATGACCTTGCATCTGTATGGGAATACCCACAGGATGCAGCATGCTGAAGAGGTGTCCTATGCAGGTGTGTTCCTAGCTGTAAGCAGCACCCTGCCCGCATCCAGACCAATGGATCAATATGGACAGAAAGTATTGCCAGTAACACCTTGCACACTTACCCTGTCACCCCAGGGGAATCCACTGGCTCGCAGCCTGGGAATGTATGACTGACAGAATGCACTGGCCTTCTACAGATGGTCTGCATCACTACCAAATGGCCTGCAGTCCTCTGTCAAAGGCCTGTGCCTCCCTCATAGTGCCAATGTATGGTATCTCATGGGGTCCTAACTAACAACCTAACACAGTCAACAGAACACAAATGCAAGGCCATGCTGACAAATCCCAGTAGCATGCCCCCCATGTCCTACTGCAAGAACTGTGGACCAATCCATAAATACTGCTGGAATGAAGGGCCAACTATAGGGATACTTCTCGGATATTGCTTGCATAATGTTAGGAAGAGTATAGAATAATCGGGGGGTGTAGAAGCATGGATGTTATGGAGTGTGTGAAGTCTGAAACTCTGATGTGTGCCCCTACTACCCCTGCCTGCAAATCCATTAATGAATGGCTACAAACCTGCTCATAAACCACAATGTGAAGGGAAAGTGACCAGATATATGAATCCTGATTCTGGGTAACTTGGGTGAATCTGTACAGCTGAGAGGTATGGCCACAGCAGGATATGGCCATTCTGTTCAATCGCTATATGTACAAGAAGGGGATCCTCAGCCACAATACTACCAAGGTGCTGGACCATTTACACAGACCCATCAGCAAATGTCTGTAGCTACCCCTCCAGAATGGCATGAGTGTGCAAGAATGTGTAGGCTGTGGCCCAGAATACTGAACACAGCTTCATTCATCTTGTATTTTCCTGGTAATTAACTGTGAACAAATAATTATATCTGTCAGTAGTTGATGACATAATGCATCACTGTGTAAAACAGTACATATGTCTGAATATATCTGCTAACACCAATCATGTAACACAAGCAGCACAGACAGCAATAGTAACACTATCCCCCCTATCTTTCACCCATTGTGACCCCATATTGTCAATCTGTCTACAGATATCCTGCAGAAACTTGTTGCTAGCTATAGGTGTAGAACACCAAACCCCAGACTGGAGTACAACCCTACCTGGAATGGATTCACACACTCAATACAAAAGGTCATACTGGGCATGCTCCTACACTTAGAGAAATGAAGCCCATGTCTGACAACACAGTGGACTGTACATATCTGTCATTTGCAGATGTCTGTGCACACACACCAAATTTTACACTATTTATGCTTCACACACGATAGGACTACTCACACATATCTATGGCCAACAGACTATAATATAGCAAACATAGACAGAGATGTGGGGAAGAGAGAGAGACAGGCAGTGACAGAGAGAATTCCATTATGAGTCCTGCCCCACCCACTACACATCTCATTGGCCTATAATCACATGATGTGCTGATGTCAATCACTGTAGACATTCCTTTTGATAGCCCTCAGCCCTATAGTGTCTGTGGTGCTTGTGATAACTGTGTAACACTATAGTACAAATAAGTAATTCATGTAGCATTTGTAAACTCAGTCCTATCAAATGTAAAGTTGTGTGTGAGTGTGTGTTACACATACTGCACTTCCCATTGCCTATATTAGCACTCCTGCTGAAGTCAGTCACCTTGAAATAACCCTTTGGGCAAGTGTCAGCGTTATAAGCTCTGTGGCACTTGCGATAACTGTGTAATACTGTAAAATAGCAAACTATTTAGGTAGGACTTCTAATCCCAGACCTGGCAACTGTTAAATTGTGTGTGGAGAGAAATTATTTGGAGGCCATTCACACTCAAAACTCCTCCCATTGCCCTACTTTAGCACTCCTGCTGATGCCAGTTACCTTGAAATAACCCTTTGGGCAAATATTAGCCCTATAAACTCTGTGATACTCATGATAACTATGTAATACTGTAGTGTAGCAAACTAGTTGGAGAGGAGTTCTAATCCCAGACCTGGCAAATGTTAAACTCTGTGTGTGTGTGTGTGTGTGTGTGTGTGTGTGTGTGTGTGTGTTTGGAAATGAATGGCTTTGAGGCCATTCAGACTCACTACACCTCCCATTGCCCTACTTTAGCACTCCTGCTGATGTCAGTCACCTTGAAATAACCCTTTGGCCAAGTCTCAACTCTATAAGCTCTGTGGTGTGTGCGATAACTGTGTAATACTATAGTGTCGCAAACTAGTTAGGTAGGAGCTCTAATTCTGGTCCTGGCAACTGTACAAATGTGTGTGTCTGTGTAGAGAAGTGTGTGTGTCTTTCTTGACACCTGATTTTGTGGTCATTCACACCTACTACACTTCCCTTACCCCTCCTTTAGCACTGCTGCTGATGTCCCTCACCTTCAAAGATGTCTTTGGACAGCTTTCCAGCATATAAGCTCCATGGTACATGTAATAACTGTGTCATACTATAGTGTAGCAAACTAGTTAGGTAGGAGTTCTGATCCTGGCAACTGTAAAAATGTACGTGTTTGTGTGAGATATAAAAATGTGTGTGTGTGTGGATTTGCATGAGGGAGTGTGTGTGTCTTTGTTGACACCTGACTTTTTGGTCATTCACACTTACCACACTTCCTTTACCCCTCCTTTAGCACTGCTGGTGATGTCACTCACCTACAAAGATACCTTTGGACAGCTCTCCACCATATAAGCTCTGTGGCACGTGCGATAAATGCATAATACTATAGTGTAGTAACTAGTTATGTAGGAGTTCTAATCCTGGTCCTAGTAATTATGAAAATGTGTGTCTTTGTTGACACCTGATTTTGTGTTCATTCACACTTACTACACTTCCATTGCCCCTCCTTTAACACTGCTGCTGATGTCACTCACCTTCAAAGATACCTTTGAACAACTCTCCAACATAGGTTCACAGGAACATAGGTATGTACTAGGCTAATGGCCCTGGGGCCTTTACAAGCCTAGCCATAGGATTGCCCTGGCATCGTGCTAGCCAACCTTAGTCCCCAGTGCCTCTGTTGAATAGATCCACTTGAGTTATCTCCAGGGTGAATTTACTATTTCTCATCCACACATCAAGATTTCTGTTAAACAGAGTCAGTGAGGTGCTCTGCTTCACATGTATGGGAAGTCTATTCCATAGCATGGGCAGTCCCTGGGTTATGAACCTGTCCCTCCAGTCCGTTCTGTTGATTCTGGTAATGAGGTTGAGGTCTCTGGAGCATGTGGTGCAGAGGGACTGGGATTTCTTTAGATGTAGCATTTCTAACAGAGCTGAGTCAGCCATGGCTTTATAAGTCAAAAATCACAGGATGCAGGCAATAAGAGCCAAGGAATCCACACCAAAACAGGATTTCCAGCTAAAAAATGAAGTAGCAAGTATGCCAGGAACTCCATTAATCACTTTTAGTTTATTCCAATAGAAACAAGTGTAGATATAAGTGCTTTCTTCCCAAATAATAACAGGAACTTCATCAGATACAAATAAACTACAGAAATGCATCCTTTTAACCACTTTTTAACATGATGTCATTTCCTTATCTAGTCAAATGCATTCAATTAAGGCTTAAAGCAACACAGGAATAAAAAAGAAAAAAAGACAAAAGACAAATGCAGCAGTAATACATAAAATTAACTGAATTACTGTAGCCACAGATGTAACCAATCCAAACTAAAACGAGACTAGAATAAGTTGTAGAATACTATGTAACAATTTAAATACATAAAGTGTATAAAACCACTAAGTTACACATAAAGACTATCCTAAATGGATATAAAATGGATACAAAAAAGCCAAAAAAACATAGTGAGCTTATGGATTCAACCCAATAGCAAAACAATAACTCCCAACCATCATGACACATATAAAATTGTACAATAATATGTGAAATAAAATCAAAATTGTTAAGTTCAGTGCTTTAAGTTTTAATAAACAACTAATGGACAGGCTGTCATTCAAACATGGCCAATGTAGAGCATCTAGTCATAACTGCCAGGTTAGTTCAGCCTTCTCAAGAAGATAGGGCCATGTGCCCCCCCCCCCATCATGTTTTTCTTGCACCTCTAAGACAATAAATTTAAATTTATGATTATGAAAATCTCTAATGTGCTTGGCAAGAGCATTGACTTCACTCTGATCCCTACTGTCTCTCAAATGTTTGCTAATCCTGATCTTAAGTTTACGTTCGGTTTTACCAACATAAAAACATGGATAGTTTGAACAAATAGTGCTGTAGACTACATGCTCTGTAACAAAACTGCATCTACCTGAGATCCTAACAATGACATTATTAATTCTGCACATATCAGTTCCAAAATGTGTGAACAAAATTTACAAGTTCCACATTTGAACATATGTCCATATCTGGGTTGTCTAGATGTGTGTTCAAAAATGTTATTTAAATTATGTCCCTTTTTAAATATGCAGGAAAAACAAGGAACATTCCACCACAGCAAAAGTAATAAAAATGAAACTTTTAATAGATAAAAACTTGTATTCTCAGAACAAGGACAAGCGCTTTCGGCAATATGCCTTCTTCAGATCTGAAGAAGGCATATTGCCGAAAGCGCTTGTCCTGGTTCTGACAATAATAGTTTTTATCTATTAAAGGTTTCATTTTTATTACTTTTGCTGTGGTGGAACGTTCCTTGTTTTTCCTGCATTTTTCTGCCTATCCTGGGATGTGCTTTAGTAATGTATACCTGATTTTCTCAAGGCCTTTTTAAATATGCACAAAGGTTTCTCACCCAGAATGTTAAAGAGGTCCCTCTTATGACTAAGTAACATCCAATTTTTATTGAGAGTGTCCCTTATGTATTGTGCATCATATGAAAAAGGTGTAGGAAAGCCAGAATTGTGGATAATAACTACACGTTTTGTGGAATTACCATTATTCCCAACCGGAATATCATTAGTTTGACAGTTCAAATTCTGAGTGAAATTGGGGCATTTATTAGTGTAACCATCTCTGAAGTGACTGACGAAGTATTGGAGGGCCTCAAATTAGATATACCCAGAATTGGCAAAAAATGACCCTGTATTCTTTTAGTTCTTACTTCAGACATAATATTGGTAATTAGCTGTTAAAGTTTATAATTTTTCTGTTGTAGTATTAAATGTTACGACATGTAACCTTTTGGCTAAAGGTTTTACCTTTATCCCCAGTCATCGTGCCAATGTTGTTAACACATTATTGGATCTTAAACTATATGTTAGAAAATTAAATTTAAATTTAATGTTTCAAGGTGTGGAACATGTTTGTGAATCATTTAAAATTTACAGCTCATACAACCCCCCCATTCATCCTCTCCTGGCTTCTTTTGAAAGAATCTGTGAATTAGACATAAGAAATTTATGCTATAAATCCAGAAGTAAGAATTTTACCATGAATCTAACTAGGGACAAAGAAATGAGTTAGAAATGTTGAAGCAAATGAATGGTATTAGAATAATGAAACTGGAAAAGGGGGTGGGGTTGTTATTATGAAAACTCATGATTATATTTAAAAAAAGAAGACTATTTTGAACACTGAAACTTATTGCAAGAGTTCTTTGAATGAACTTAAGGGTTCACACAGGAAAATTAACGGATTCCTCCAGGACCTGTTTATTGAGGGGCCCATTACTATTCATGAATTACATTACTTGGTTGAATTTCCTATTACACCAACCATGTTTGGACTACCGAAGCTCCATAAAAGCATTCAAGGCCCCCCCCCCCCATGCAGCCAGTTGTGCATGCTAGGGGTTCAGTCACCCACCCTCTTGCAAAATGTCTGGATGTTCAGTTAGAGCATTTCTTACATGAGGGAACTCATTTAGGTATTGATTTGTGGGATTTTCTCAGTAAAATAAATAATATCAGTTTAAACTCAGATTTTCTATTTATTACAATAGATGTGATTGATTATACTCTGTAATCCCACACACATTAGGGGTTGAATTGTTTTGTGATTTTCTCCATTCAAAAGGGGTTGCACAGGAGCGCATAAATGTGTATGAACAGTTATTAGACATGGTCCTTAGGAATAATTATATCCTGTCTGACAATGAATATTATTTACAATTGCAAGGTGTTGCAATGGGCTCTGCTTGTGGGGGGCTCTATGCAAACATTGTTATGCTTGAATGGGAAAAGAGATTTTTGATTACATCTACTTTTTTCCCATTTTGTCACACTTATATGAGATATTTGGATGATATCTTTATTTTATGGGAAGGCCCCAAAGAACAAGTTTCTGAATTTTTAGATTACATCAGTTTGGCCACCCCTTTTTTGAAGTTTACCCATAATGTTGACAACATAGAGATCTCATACCTAGATGTGTTATTAAAAAAGGATATAGTAGAAGAAAGATTTGTGGCCGAAATATTTAGGAAGGAAACATATTCTAACAGTTTCCTTTATTATGATAGCTGTCACCCCCTTACACAGAAATGTGCTGTGGTAAAAGGACAATTTGTACGAGCAGCAGGTATGATTACTACATGGTCAGCCTTTATTAATGAGTGCCACAATTTGAAAGAAATGTTCATTAAGAGAGGGTATCCCTTACAGCTAATTACCAATATTATTTCTGAAGTAAGAACTAAAAGAATACAGGGCCATTTTTGCCAGTTCTGGGTACATCTAATTTGAGGCCCTCCAATACTTTGTCAGTCACTTCAGAGATGGCGACAGTAATAAATGTCCCCAATTTCACTCGGAATTTGAACTATCAAACTAATGATATTCCAGTTAAGAATAATGGTAATTCCACTAAACTTGTAGTTACTAACTACAATTCTAGCTTTTCTACACTTTTTTCATGTGATGCACAACACGAGGGACATTTTCAATGAAAACTGGATGTTACTTAGTCATGTGAGGGACCTCTTAACATTCTGGGTGAGAAATCTTTCTGCATATTTAAAAAAGGACATAATTTAAAGAACATTTTTGAACACACATATAGAGAACCCAGATATGGACGTATGTTCAAGTGTGGAACTTGTAAATTTTGTTCACACATTTTGGAAACTGATATGTGCAAAATTAATAATGTCATAGTTAGGATCCTAGGTAGATGCAGTCATGTTACAAAGCAGGTAGTCTACTGCGCTAATTGTTCAAACTGTCCATGTTTTTACATTGGTAAAACCGAACGTAAACTTAAGATCAGGATTAGCAAACATTTGAGAGACAGTAAGGATCAGAGTGAAGTCAATGCTCTTGCCAAGCACATTAGAGATTTTCATAATCATAAATTTAAATTTATTGTCTTAGAGGTGCAAGAAAAACATGACAGGGGGCTACATGGCCCTATCTTCTTTAGAAGGCTGAACTAACCTGGCAGTTATGACTAGATGCTCTACATTGGCCAGGTTTGAATGACAGCCTGTCCATTAGTTGTTTATTAAAACTTAAAGCACTGAACTTAACAATTTTGATTTTATTTCACATATTTTTGTACAATTTTATATGTGTCATGATGGTTGGGAGTTATTGTTTTGCTATTGGGTTGAATCCATAAGCTCGCTATGTTTTTTTGGCTTTTTTGTATCCATTTTATATCCATTTAGGATAGTCTTTATGTGTAACTTAGTGGTTTTATACACTTTATGTATTTAAATTGTGACATAACAGTATTCTACAACTTATTCTAGTCTAGTTTTAGTTTGGATTGGTTACATCTGTGGCTACAGTAATTCAGTTAATTTTATGTATTACTGCTGCATTTATCTTTTGTCTTTTTTTTCTTTTTTATTCCTGTGTTGCTTTAAGCCTTAATTGAATGCATTTGACTAGATAAGGAAATGACATCATGTTAAAAAGTGGTTAAAAGAATGCATTTCTGTAGTTTATTTGTATCTGATGAAGTTCCTGTTATTATTTGGGAAGAAAGCACTTATATCTACACTTGTTTCTATTGGAATAAACTAAAAGTGATTAATGGACTTCCTGGCATACTTGCTACTTCATTTTTTAGCTGGAAGTCCTCTTTTGGTGTGGATTCCTTGACTCTTATTGCCTGCATCCTGTGGTTTGTGACTTTTTCTTCCTGCTTGTGGTTTTACTCATTTCTTGGATGGCTTTATAAGTCAAGCAGAGATCGCCTTTAAGTAGACGATATGAGACAGAGAATAGTTGGAGTTTTTTGAGTCTGTCTATATAGGATAAGTGTTTAAGGCCTAGGATCCTCTTTGTGAGGTACTTTTGTGGCCTCTCCAGTTGTTGCAGGTGTCTAGTGAGGTACATGCCAAATGGGGAATTGTACTCAATAACTGGCCTAATGAGGGAAGAGTAGAAGGAGACAATCACCTCTTTCTTCCTGGATGAAAAACTCTTAGTAATGAGATGTGCCACATAGAAGGACTTTCTGACCACAGTGGCAATGTGGTGATCAAAAGAGAGGTTGCTCTCAACCTGTGTTCCCAGATCTCTTATAACACCTTCTGCATTCAGTAGACTACCACCAATGTGGTAATTCATGGGAACTGGGTTTTTCACAAAGGGGATAACAACACACTTTTTGGCATTGAGCTTAAGGCCATGGTTCTGACACCAGTTGTTGGTCTCAGTGAGGCCATTCTGTAGGATGTCAACATCACTTTGGGAGTTAATAATAGCTCCCAACTTGCAATCGTCTGCAAACTTTGTCAGCCAGAGTCCCTTCGTGTTGGCCTGGACTTTAGAGAAGTAGATACCAAACAGGAGAGGACCCAGGACCAAACCATGTAGGACTCCATTCGTGACTAGTCAGCAGTCTGACTTGGAGTCAGCTACTTTTACACTGGGGGTTCTATCTGTGAGCCAATTTGCAACCCACCTAGTGATATAGGAGTTGATGCCTAGCTTAGTGAGTTTTTCTATGATTCCTGAGTGGGGAATGGTATCAAAGGCCTTGGCCAGATCAAGGTAGGCTGTATGAACCACCTTGCCTTCATCCACATCTCTGCTGACTGACTCAAATAAGTCGACCAAGTTAAGCAAGCATGATCTACTCTTCACAAAACCAAACTGTGTGGGATCCAGAGTTTGGAGATTCCCCATAT